>NC_083333.1:22059695-22344695 GCF_963455315.2 Globicephala melas
CCAAGTTCACTAATCTTTTCTTTAGCAATGTATAATCTGCCTTTAGTCTCATCCATTATATTTTTCAAACATTGTAGTTTTTCTGTAAAACTACAAAAATTCTCTCTCTAGAATTTCACTGTGAGAAGGTAATTCTCAGCATCATCACAAGCCCTTTTCTCTGTTCTCTGTACTTTTGTCCTGTTGGCTCCTGTTCTCTTCCTTGAATTAGCAACAGTCTTTCCCTTTCACAGCTTCTCCGTTTATTATCCTTTATGCTGGAACGCTCTCATCCTGTATTTTCTTTTAGCCAGTCCTTCTCATCCTTCAGCTAACTGCAACGTCACTTTCTTACACCCTGACTCCTAAGCAAGGTTTTTTTCTCCCTGTTATACGAACCCTTAATGCCCTATATTTCTCCTTTGTTCATTGAATTGAATATTCATTAATAGTGATGTATTAATTCATGGTCTTCCCCTGCTAGACTGAAAGCTTCCTTAGCCTAGGAACTGGTTGTGATTAGTCCAGTGGTATTTCCTCAACCTCCAGAAGGTACCTGGCACATAGTGGGTACTTAACACATTAATGGTAAATGAATTAATGAATGCCACATGGTAGCAGATTAGCAGATGACCGAACTTATTATTACACAAATGTAAGATCATCACTGGAGTCTTTGGAAGAGTTTAGAATGAGGTGGGAAGAAATGGTCAGTGAAATATGGATATATGTTTATAAATAGATAGGTATCTTAAAACCAACATAAATCCAGGTAACATACTTTTATGAACTTATCAATAGAGTGTTTTATAATCAGTAAAAATTGTTCTGTATTTTATTACATCTCAAAGAAAACTTTAATCCTACCTTTAGAAATTTTTTGCCCCTACCATAGTCATCTTCCTCTTGCAAGAAAAATCTTCTCATGGAGATTTGCTTTTTTCATGGAAGGTATGATGGTAAGGAGGAAAATAAAAGATAATTTATAAATATTAAATACCAATATATATTTTACAAATACATTTCACATACATATAGTTAACATATTATATATACATATATATAAAATACCTTTTAAACATTCTTAGTGATGATCTTACCAAAATGACATGCCCTCTATGAAGCTTTTTACTCTATACCACAATGAATTCCTCTGGTCTTGTTCATAGTATTGTGTTCATATCATTGTGTAGTTTTTATCACATTGAAAACAGTATAGAATCTATCTTCCTTCCATATTGAAAGCAGGGACAGTGTCTTGATTATTTTTGTATTTCTAGCACCAAACTCAGATCCTGGCATACAGGTGTTAAGTAAATGCTTGATGAACATTTTAGCTTTCAAATGTTCTAAAAGTGATTTGATGTGCAAATATTAATGTCACGTAGGAATAAATTATAGTAAGGACCTAGTTGTAACTTCAGTTAATTAACTAAATCAGTGATTTTGTTAAATATATATATTATATATATGTATGTACATACAATACAGATCTAAAGAAATAGAACAACTTTGACTCTGAAGTCAGATGGGCTGGTTTAACTTCTCATTCTGTCATTTACTACATAAACCTGGGTAAATCACTTAGCTCTTCTAAATTTCATTGTTTTCATTTGTGGAAAAAAATAAAAATTTTTATAGTTATAATAATGAAATGAAATAATATATGAACTGCTCTACACTGTAATAAGCATAGAAATCACTCAATGTTTACTCTTTTTCACCATTTGCAAGGACATTAAAAATTACGGTTACACTATAAACATCACAGTTTGTAGCAGCATCATTCAGTAAAAGTACTAGAAAATATCTATTGTGACTTTAAAATATATTTCACATAATTTAGAAATCATTTATGAAAAGCAGAAAAATTTCTCTCAGTGATAAATATTACATTTATATTTGGTAAATAAAGAAAAAATTTGCCTACTTAAAATTTGATCTACTTGTGCACAGTGATGAATGTAAGTGAGAATATTTTCCAGCTACTTTGAAATATTGAACTGCCCAGGGACAAGGCATGAATGATGTTTTGAAGGAAATAAATATTTCAGCTTCACATTTCAGCCTTTCTTCTTTATTCCTTTGATCTGGCTTTGGTTTACTTATCATTCTGCTTGAATGACTTCACACTGCCTTTTTCCTCTCCATAGTAACAAGAAGTGGTCTGCACCTATTTCAAAATATTTAGGCCTTGTCATTTCATAGGACGAACATGTATTTCCTTATTATTTACTGATATATTGCTGCCTGTAAAGTAGGATGAATTGGTGGGTACATATGTAGCTTTGCAAGTATGATGTATAATTTATATATGGAACTTTTAATCAGTACTTTTTAAAATATAGGAAACATAAAAGGAAACAACATTAGATTTGGGATTTATATTGACGTTTAAAGTGTTTAAAGGAATTTTTCTTCTCTGTACACTGAAGCCGTTTTGTCTTTAAGGATCATTGTCTCAGGGTTTTCTTATTTCACTGTAAAAGTTTGAATCGCTTTTTTATTTGCTGAGGTAGAGTTCTTTTAACTTACTAATAGACCCATATTATAGGCAGACCTTAGTTTAGCACAAAATTCTTATGTAAAACTTTAAACTATTTAAATATTTCATTACATTTACCTATATTGCTTTATTTTTCACTTTACACACAAATCTTCCGATCTTCTGACATTGGTTTTCTTATATAGACTCTCACTGCCCCTTTCCCTTTTTTGTATTCCTATAGTATTTACGATTTGTCACAAAATATCCATAATATTACCCTACCATTTGATTTTGGCTTGCATTTTTCTCTTTCCCTAATCAGATTGTAGTTTCTCCAATATAAGAACCATTTCTTACACTTTGTCTAAGTTTTCTGCAGTGTTTCACTGAATAGCTCTTAGAATTTGCTGCCAGGACCCTTGCCTCAGCTCCTGGAACATGACTAAGTTGGCTGAGAATGTTGGCTAGGAGGTTGATGCCAGGATCAGTTCTTTTGAATCATGATTCAAATCCAGGTGATTTCAAAGGATTTATGGACCTCCTAGCCGACGTCCATATCTTCTTAAGAGATTTTTGGGTAGTTGAAGAAGATTCCTCATTCTTATTCATAACTATCATGCTTTAACCAAATACGGTTCTTCAAGACTGGAGTTTGACCCTGGGGCCATACTTTCTGTCCCAGTGGTTCTCAATCGGGTGTGATTTTGCTACTCCAGGGGACATTTGACATGTCTGTAGGCATTTTGGGGTTGTCAGAATTGGGGAAGGGATATTGTCACTGGTATCTAGAGAGGAGAGGCCAGGGATGTTGCTAAGCATATCACAGTGCGCAGGACATGTCCCCAAGCAAAGAATTATCTGGCCTGAAATGTCAACATTTTTGTTGTGTTCCCTGGTTTTGTTCTGGTTCCATCTAGATCAGCGGTCCCCAACCTTTTTGGCACCAGGGACTGGCTTCATGGAAGACATTTTTTCCACGGACCAGGGGGGGATGGTTCAGGTGGTAATGCAAGCGATGGGGAGCGATGGGGAGCGACGGGGAGCGGTGGGGAGCGACAGAGAGCGACGGGGAGCGGTGGGGAGCGACGGGGAGTGACGGGGAGCGACGGGGAGCGGTGGGGAGCGGTGGGGAGCGGTGGGGAGTGGTGGGGAGCGACGGGGAGCGGTGGGGAGCGACGGGGAGCGACGGGGAGAGATGGGGAGCGATGGGGAGCGGCAGATGAAGCTTTGCTCACTTGCCCGCTGCTCACCTGCTGCTGTGTGGCCCAGTTCCCAATAGGCCGTGGACCACTACCAGTCTGTGGCCCGGGGGTTGGGGATCCCTGATCTAGATGGTATACATTTATCAAAAAAATATTGAATAATTCCATATAAGTAATATGCTAAAGGTATGTGCTATAAATAAGGGGAAGACACTGTTCTGTCCTCACACTCTCCATTCCCCTGGTCTCAAAGAGATCTGATTATCCTGAAAAAGATAAATGTATAAATTAACAGCTGTAATAGTGTATATAAAGTGCTATAGTAGTAGTATATAAAAGGCACTGACAAGGATGAAAGAAGCAGCTAGCAGCTCTATCTGAAGAGCTGACATTTGAGCCCCTAAAGAATGAATAGTAATCTGCCCATCAAAACAACCAAGAAGGGAGCTTCCAGTTCATTTGGTGGCCGAGAAAGCTCCAATCAGACTGACCCTCTCACAAACATAAACTCTGTACAAGGTATAAAATACCACTACCTGAAGACCCTGGAGAATGAATAGGCACAAAGAGATAGTGGAAGGCAGTACACACTTGGAAGAAGTAAGGGTGAGCTTCCCACTTTTGTAGCATTTATCTGGCCGCATTTGATGCCATGTGGGACAGCTAGAATTTGGGTAGATAACTTGTCCTCTTAGTGCTTGAAGAACCTGATGAAAGAATGGACGGTTATAACCACTGGCAAACTAAGATGGAGAGACACCCAGGAAATAAGAGAGCCAGAGAAGGGAGCCCAAATTCTTCATGTGATCTCGGTACGTATTTGTGACTGACCCCTGAAACTCCAAATAGCCCAAGTAAGCTAAAAGAGCTGAATTTATATATGAGCTTCTGGGGAGACAGAATTTATAGATTGAATTCAGCCAAGTTAACTGCCTGCTATAAACAAATAATTAAAATTACCAATCAATACTATTCAGAGGAAAAAAACAGAATCCAGACTCTTTACTATGTATCATTCATAAAGATATAAGCGAAAATTACTTGACATATGAAGAATCAGGATAACACGTGACTTGCTTATTTTCAATTAGGATAACATGGCCCTTTTATTCTCAAAGGAAAATGCAGTCAATCAATGGAGACCACCCTAGGATAAATTAGATACTAGAATTAGTGGATAAAAATTTAAAGTAGCTATTATAATTATTTAAAGAACTTTAGGAAAAATTGGTAGTAATGAATGAAAAGCTAGGAAATCTCAATAGAAAAACAGTGGAAAATACATTTGAAATTTAAAATGTAGACTGAATATAACAACAAAATGGAGATTACAAGAAGAGCATGAAGATAAATGAATAGAAATTAGTCGATCTGGGGACAACGAAAAATGTACCAGAAGAAATATGAGCTGCAGAGACTTGCAGGAAATGACAGTGTATGAAATATATTTAATTTGAGTCACAGAAGCAGAGGGAAGCGAGTAATAGAGCAGAAAAATATTTGAATAACTAATGGTCCCAAATTTTCCAGTTTTCATGAAATACAAAATTATGCTAATTTAAGAAGCTCAATAAAGCCCAAGCAAGGTTAATGGAAACCAGAACAAAACAATAACACTTGTTATTATCTGTCTTTTGATTATAGCCATCTTAGAGGTTGTTTAATGGTACCTCATTGTGATTTTGATTTGCGTTTTCTTTCTTTCTTTTTTTTTTTTTTTTTTTTGCGGTACGCGGGCCTCTCACTGTTGTGTCCTCTCCCGTTGCGGAGCACAGGCTCCGGATGCGCAGGCTCAGCGGCCATGACTCACGGGCCCAGCCGCTCTGGGGCATGTGGGATCTTTGCGGACCGGGGCACGAACCTGTGTCCCCTGCATCGTCAGGCGGACTCCCATCCACTGCACCACCAGGGAAGCCCAAGATTTGCCTTTTCTTAACAGTGATACTGAGTGTCCTTCCATGTGCCTATTGGCTAATTGTATATCTTCTTTGGCGAAGTATCTATTTGGATTCTTCACCTATTTTTATTTAACTTCTTTTTATTGTTATTTTTAATTGAAGTATGTTGTGTTAGTTTCTGGTGTACAACAAAGTAACTCAGATATACATATGTGTGTGTGTATATGTATATACTCTTTTTCATATTTTTTTCCATTATGGTTTACTATAGGATATTGAGTATAGTTCCCTGTGTTATACAGTAGGACCTGGTTGTTTATCTATTTTAGATATAATAGTTCATATCTGCTAATCCCAAACTCCTAATTTATTCTCCTGACCCCACCCCCTTTCCCCTTTGTCATTTGGTAACCATAAATTTGTTTTCTAAGTCTGAGAGTCTGTGTCTGTTTTGCAGATAACTTCATTTGTATATTTTTTTCGGACTCCACATTTAAGCAGTGTCATATGATATTTGTTTTTCTCTGAGTTCACTTAGTATGACAATCTCCAGGTTCATCCATGTTGCTGCAAATGGCATTATTTCCTTCCTTTTATGGCTGAGTAATATTCCATTGTATGTGTGTGTGTGTATATATATATATAAAAAACACATCTTCTTTGTCCATTCATTTGTTGATGGACACTTAGGTTGCTTCCTTGTCTTGGCTGTTGTGAATAGTGCTGCTATGAACATTGGGGTGCATGTATCTTTTCGAATTAGTTTTCTTCTGATACATGCCTGGGAGTGGGATTGCTGGATGATATGGTAGCTCTATTTTTAGTTTTTTATATAAATTTATTTATTTATTTATTTAGGCTGCTTTGGTCTTCATCACTGTGTGCGGGCTTTCTCTAGTTGCGGCAAGTGGGGGCCACCCTTCGCCGCGGTGCGTGACCTTCCCATTGTGGTGGCCTGTCTTGTTGTGGAGCGCGGACTCTAGGCACGCAGACTTCAGTAGTTGTGCCTTGCAGGCTCAGTAGTTGTGGCTTGTGGGCTCCAGAGTGCAGGCTCAGCAGTTGTGGTGCATGGGCTTCGTTGCTCCGTGGCATGTGAGATCCTCCCAGACCAGGGCTTGAACCCATGTCCCTTGCATTGGCAGGCGGACTCCTAACCACTGTGCCACCAGAGAAGTCCCCTCTATTTTTAGGTTTTAAAGGAACGTCCACACTGTTTTCCATAGTGGCTGCACCAACTTACATTCCCACCAACAGTGTAGGAGGGTTCCCTTTTCTCCACACCCTCTGCAGCATTTATTTTTTGTAGATTTTTTGATGATGGCCATTCTGACCAGTGTGATGTGGTACCTCATTGCAGTTTTGATTTACATTTCTCTAGTAATTAGCGATGTTGAGCATCTTTTCATGTGCTTGTTGACCATCTGTATGTCTTCTTTGGAGAAATGTCTATTTAGGTCTTCTGCTCATCTTTTTATTGGGTTGTTTGCTTTTTGTTATTGAGTTGTATGAGCTGTTTGCATATTTTGGAAATTAAGCCCTTGTCAGTCAGTTGTATAGTTTGCAAATACTTTCTCCCAGTATGTAGGTTGTCTTTTAATTTTGTTTATGGTTTTCTTTGCTGTGCAAAAGCTTATAAGTTTGATTAGGTCCCATTTGTTTATTTTTGCTTTCATTTCTGTTGCCTTGGGAGATTGACCTAAGAAAATACTGATACGATTTATGTCAGAGAATGTTTTGCCTATGTTCTCTTCTAGGAGTTTTATGGTGTCATGTCTTATATTTAAGTCTTTAAGCCATTTTGACTTTATTTTTGTGTATGGTGTGAGGGTGTATTCTAACTTCATTGATTTGCATGCAACTGTCTAGCTTTCCCAGCACCACTTGCTGAGGAGACTCTCTTTTCTCTATTATATATTTTTGCCTCCTTTGTCATAGATTAATTGACTGTAGGTATGTGGGTTTATTTCTGGGCTTTCTATTCTGTTCCATTGATCCATATGTCTGTTTTTGTGCCAGTACCATGCTGTTTTGATTACGGTAGCTTTGTAGTATTGCCTGAAGTCTGGGAGGGTTATGCCCCCAGCTTTGTTCTTTTTCCTCAGGATTGCTTTGGCAATTCTGGGTCTTTTGTGGTTCCATATAAATTTTAGGATTGTTTGTTCTAGTTCTGTGCAAAATGTCATGGGTAATATGATAGGGATCACGCTAAACCTGTAGATTGCTTTCAGTAGTATGGCTATTTTAACAATATTGATTCCACCTGTTTTTAAATTGTGTTCTTTATCTTTTTATTATTGATTTATGAGAGTTCTTTATATATTCTTGATACAAGTCTCTTTTCAGATATATGATTTGCAAATATTTTCTCTCATTTTGTGGGTTTTCTTTTCACTTTTTGATAATATCCCTAGCAGGGCAAGCTTTTTAACTTGCTGAAGTCTATTTATCTATATTTCATTTTCTTGTTTATGCTTTTGGTGTTATATCTAAGAAGGCTTTGCTTAGGTCAAGGTCACAAAGACTTACTCCTATATTTTCTTTCTAAGAGCTTTGTGTTTTTAACTCTTACATTGAGGTCTGTGACCCATCTTGAGTTCGTTCTGTGTGTTGTGTAATGAAGGAATTCAACGTCACTCTTTTGCCCGTGGATGTCCAGTTGTCCCAGCACCATTTGTTGTAAAGACTATTTTATTCCCGCATTGAATTGTCTTGGCATCCTTGCTGAAAATCTACTGATTATCAACGTAAGGATTTATCTCTGGAATCTTAATCCTATTCTATATATGTCAATCTTTATGCCGGTAGCACACTGTTTTGATTACCCTAACTTTGTAGTAAGTTTTGAAATCAAGAAATGTGAGTCCTTCAACTTTGTTTTATTTCAAGATTGGTTTGCCTGTTCTGGGTACTTTGCATTTTAGGATCAGCTTGTCAGTTTCAGCAAAATGCCCTCTGGGATTTTGACAGGGATTGTGTTGAATCTGTTCATCAATTTGAGGAATATTGTCATTTTTTCGATATTAAGACCGCTGTTAATTTCCAATTTTACCGGTATTCCTTTCTAACTCTTGAAGTATCTAAATGTTTAGATGTGTCCACAGTGTTTATCGTTTTTAAGAAGAATTTAGCAGAGACCATTAGTCTTAGCAGTCACGTGAAGAAGAGGCAAACGAAGTCTATTTATTTATCATGCTTAGTGAAGGCATTATTTTTAGTGCCTTTAAAAGCATAGTTGTATCTTAATGTTTTTGACTGACTCACTTTAATCAACCTAAGTACCAATAGCAGCCAGGAATATAGATGATACAGCTGCTTGAAAGTCTTGTCTTCCAGCCCAGCTGGAAGGGGAGTGGAGACACTTCTAGCTGTTTTTCAGACGTGTTTGAAGTTTTTTGTTTTGTTTTGTTTTTCTTGGAGTTTCCAGTGGAGATGCCAAGCTGGCAGCAAGTGAAGTCTACTGTAACATGAAGCCTTGTAAATATGTGTTGGCTCCCTGCCAACGTTATCAGAAGTGCTGGCGCAGAAATGTGCAAAGGGAAGGCTTTCAAACTGAGGCTGGCCTGTACATAGAAGTGTTGGCTTTCATGCCCAAGAAATACTAGATGGTAGTCCATTAGTCTCCTGCATTTTATCGCGTGTTTGGAATAATCGTGTACTTCAGAACATCCTTTAATCTGAACTGGCTTGTGGTTGGATAAGATGCAGCTTCTTTTGTTCTTTATGCTTTCTATACTCAGACGAGGAAAATTTACTGCGTTTTATAAATAACTCAGAGTTAAAAAGCAGATTTTCTTCCCACCTTTTTATCCTCATGGAGGCCCAGCTTTAAGGCCTTTCAGTGATACGTGTATACTTGGCCCCGCAACTAGTTCCACGGAAAAAAATAATCTTCAAAGTCACTTTTTTTTTTGCTTCTTACAGGACACGTTATTTGGACTCATGGTAAAAGGAAGTACTGTTCTTACATTAGTGAGGAGCAGACTCTTCTCTCTTTCAAGGGCTGAAAATTTCCACTTCTCTTTCATTACTTTGATAGAAATTAAAATGGATCCCTCATTAAAACGAATATCATCTCTTTATTTAAAATAAGACATATTTTATTTATATTAAAACAGAAGATTTCTAAATATTAGTGGAGCTCAATGTATTTTCACAGTTAAACTGGACAGAAACATTGATACATTGGGTGGTGCCTTCACCACTCTTTGGTATTTAGCTTTACCACTAAATTAGCTTTGTAGGTGTGGTGGGACTGAAAATGAATTGGAAGGTTTTGGTCATTTCCTTGTGTCTGCTATTTAATATAAAACAATATTTGCTATTTGTAAATCAGGCTAGAAATGATCAGTCAAAAGCAATGTGCCTCATTGCACTAGGTTATATTTTAACAAACAGTATTTTTAATATGGTCTCAATATATAGCTGATCATGGGTAAAGCTTATGACTTTGATTTATGTAGTCATAAGTCAATTATAAAGTAAATGAACTAAACTCTTGGTAGGTAAGAATGAGGTAATATAGAGAAAATATTTGTCCTATTAAATTGAAACTATTTACAGTAACTAAGTAGCTCAGGTGAATTACTGGACAAAAAATGTAAAACAACTGACTTTCAGCATTTATAGAAAAAGTTGATATTTCAGCCATACGTTATATATTTTTATAAATTGTGTTAGCAGACTTTTCTCCTGGCTAATTAATGATACGTAATTTTAAATTATACGATTTATAAATTTTTAAAGTTTTCAAATATTGTCCAATGTACTTTCTTTTCTATGTTTATTTTTTTTGCGGTATGCGGGCCTCTCACTGTTGTGGCCTCTCCCGTTGCGGAGCACAGGCTCTGGACGCGCAGGCTCAGTGGCCATGGCTCACGGGCCCAGCCGCTCCGCGGCACGTGGGATCTTCCCGAACCGGGGCAAGAACCCGTGTCCCCTTCATCGGCAGGTGGACTCTCAACCACTGCGCCACCAGGGAAGCCCTCTTTTCTATTTATAGACAGACTGAGCAAGCAAAGGTAAACCTTTGAAAACTTGTAATCCTAATTGTGGAATCGTCTTCCCAAGTGTGTTTAGGAGGGCCTCAGAAATTAAAGAGCAACATGGGATGAACTAGTCATGGAGTGTGTGGCAGGGAAGTAGCTCTTGGGCCTCCTAACCTTAGCCCCTCGTGGGGACATTCGCATCGACCGCGGCGGCCTTCGCCTCTTCTCCAGCCTCACGGTCCTTTGAATAGAGCATTCTAGGCAACTTTTTCCGGTCAGTTGGGTCCATCGGTCAGAATAGACGTCCCTCAAACATTTGTAACAACTCTCTATCACATTTGCCAATCTGTATCTAGGCGGTCGTACCCAACATGGTACCTTTTATAAGGGCACTAATCTCATTTTGGGGAGACACGTTCAGACCATAGCATATGGCATCTGGAAAATCAGGAAAGCAGCACAGCAGAGTAGTCAACAGCAGGAGCTCTAGAAGCAGACGGCCGGGACTCGAGTCCTGCCTTGACTGTTAGTGATGTGTAGCCTTGGAAATATTCTCTAAGCCCCAGTTTCCTGTTCTGTAAAACTAGAGATATAAAAATAGTCTTATAGAAGTTGACTGTGAGAATGAAGGAGAGAAGACGTATTAAACTAGTTTGCACAGTGCCTAGTACCTGGGTAGAACTCAATAGAAGTCAGTAGTAACTTTCGTGTACTTATAACCTAAAGCCTTCATTTGTTTCTTCTAGCAACATGCAGAGATTTCTCTTCTTTTGTTGGACCCTTTTGACTATTTAATTTTAGTTCAAGGTATAAAGAAACGAGATGGTTATCGGTTCTTTTAGGCAGGTGTACTTACTAGAGAGCAGCAGAATAATTTCAGGTGGCCACATCGCTCTGTTGCCCTGTCACCCTGCAGGTTAGCTTCTGCCAGATGTGCATGTTAGAGGTATTCTTATGGCACAGTGTTTTTTTTTTAATTGAGATATAATTCACATACTATTAAATTCATCCTTTCAAAGTGTACAGTTTAGCAGATTTTAGTATATCCATGAGGATGTGCAACCATCACTACTATCTAATTCCAGAACATTTTCACCATCAACCCCCTCCCCAAGCCCCCTGTGTGTGAGCAGCCACTCCCCATCCCCCCGTCCCATCGGCCCAGGCGACCACTGATCTGCTTCTCCTGTCTCTATTCTGGATATTTCTCCTAGATAGAATCATGCAACATGTGACTTGTGTCTGGCCTTTACCCCCTGCACACTGTTGTCGAGGTTTGTCCGTGTTGTAGGGTGCATCACAGCTTCATTCCTTTTTTGAGGCTGAGTGATATTCCACTGCATGGATGGGCACATTTTGCTTATCCATTCATTGGGTGATGGAGGTTCCTGGTTGTAGACAGTTTCGTTCTTAGGGAAATCATCAGAAGTAGTGTGTCCTCATCAGAACACATATTATGGGTTTATATCCTTTTTTTCCTGAGGCAGATCATGTTATTGCCAGTTTTTTAAAGGGAAGTTTTATAGAATTTGGATCAAAAAATGGAAATCTGAATTTTATTTTAGAGAGGGTTAAATTTTGTTCTTTGATCCAAGCCAAGTTCCTTTATTTTATATTTTAACTCTGCGGCTTGTCTGAACTTTTCTAGGGAAAAAGAGGAGCAGCTCACCCGTGTGACTGAGGTTCAGAGGCTGCAGGCACAGCAGGCAGATGCAGCGCTGGAGGAGTTCAAGCGGCAGGTGGAGCTGAACTCGGAGAAGGTCTACGCGGAAATGAAAGAGCAGGTGAGAGGCCTCCGCGCCATCCGTGTCGAGAGCCCTTCTCTCGGGGGGAAGGTACATTCTGATCTCACGTGTGCCAGCAGCATGTTTACTTGTTCAGAATTAGCCCAGCAGCTGGATCAGGGATTCAGGTGAGAACGAGGTCCTAGGCCTGGCGCGGGAGGACAGGCACCACCGCCAGGGCCTCGAAGGAAGGGGAGGCTCCTCGCGGCCAGGAACAAGAGCCCGGGGGGAGAGGGCTCAGCCCGCAGACCCTCTGCTCCCTACAGGGCGTGTGAAGGGCAGGGCTGGCTCTGTGCCCCTCCTGGGTCGCTGGGTGGGCTCCGGTCGGCAGCTCCTTGGTGACAGTGAGTGGAGAGGGCGGGGTAGACCGGGAGAGGGTCCTCCTTCCTCCTTCAGGATTGCCTTGATTCACCCCCAGAGCAGTGCCAGAACGGCCATTTCAAAGTCCTGTCGACAAGTGTGGTCACGGCCAGAATGTGTCAGGCTTTGGAAGCATGGGTCAGTTGACAGGCAAAATCCCATGACCAGTCATTTTCTCCAGAGCAAGGCTTCAGGTTATCCTTGTCTGTGTTTGTTCATGTGCCCTAAACCGTGCTGTATTGATCAGTTACAGCAAATTCTTTTCAAGTGGCAGTTCAGGAGGACAGAGGCTGTCTCCAGTTCTTATACAAGTGGTATGTTTTATAGCTTTGGGAAAAATTTAAAAATTTATAAAAGAATACAAGGGAACAAACACCTAGGTACCCATCAGGAAGAATCAACAATTGTCAACACTGTGTATTTAAACTAAAATGTTACAGATGTAGTTTTAGTTTGCTTTGCTATTCATGTCTAATCACATTACTCTCTCCTCTCCTAAGAGAAACCACTATAATTAATTTAGTGTCTATTATTTCACACTTTCATATGCATCTGTAATGTCCATGTGTATTATATGCATGTATTATATGTGCATATATTTTATATCTACATATATATGTAGTTTTTATGCTTCCATTTAAAAAGAGGTAAGAACTACAGATTTTGTGTATTAGTTTTGTTTGCTCTTTTACATTGAATATTATATATCTGTGCCCTGTCTGTGTTGATTTAGTGCAGTCCTTTTGACACTGAATGTATTTTATTGTATGAATATACCCTGTTTTATTCATCAGCTCCCCTATTCAAGGGTATTTAGTTTATTTTCAAGTTTTCTTGATTATAAAGAGTGTTGCAGTACTTGCTGTGATTTCATTTTCAGCTGGGGTTATCCTCCTCAGGAGTCCTGAGCACACACTGGTGGCAGAAGCATCTCTATAGAAGGTTTTATGGCAGAGTCCCGTGGGGTTTACGAGTTCGGAACTGTGCTTTCTCGTTATTTTCTCGATTCAGATTGTGCAGATCTGGGTCCTGCGAGCAGGGTCTGAGACGCGCCCCCTTCTGTCTGTTTTCCCACTCAGTGCCTTGGGCAGAAGCTAGATTCCTGCTGAGAGTTTCTGGGCTGGAAGGTGGGGACTTTCAGTCCCTGCTACACGAATGTGCATCTCTTCCCAGCTCCCTCTGCTATGATCAGAGCCCAGACCCAAGAAAGTATATATGGCCCAAATGTGCAGTGGAGCTGCTGCACAGGAAACTCTTTGATCAGCTTAACATTTACAGGAATACAGAAAATACTGAAGGAGGGGCCCTGGCAAGAAGTGTTAAGTCTACAGTGAAGAAGGCTAAAAAGGGGCTCTTGACAGTGCTCAGGCTGACAGTACAGCTTCTGACAAAAGCTGAGACTATGCCAGGCACCTCTGGCTCAATGAATGCACCTTTTGGGGCTGGTGATGTAATATTAACAGATTACCCAGAATTCATGGGTAAGGAGAAAAACAAGCAAACAACACGGGACTTGTGAAAACATTTTGTAGAACAAGAAAAAGGCGTCTGTATTCAGCAGTCACAGAATAAAAGCATATTTCCGAAAACAGTTTACTGTAAACTTCAGAAAAAGAAAACTCAGAAAAGTAGTACCTTTAATAAGAAGACATGAAAGAGGCCACATATATTAAGTAAAATTAATGTAATTAAACCTGGATACATTCTGGAAAAAGTGTTGAACCTCAAGCATAAAATGAAAATCCACCAAGTTTCTAGGTAGGATGCAACTGGCAAAGAAATTAGAGAAATAATGGAGGAATGCTTCAGAGTTCTGAAGGAGAAAGGCAGTGACCCAACTGCATGCACAACCAAGGAGTTTTTCACTTGCAAAATAAACAGAAAAACATTTTCTTACTAAGAGCTCACATAATGTATACTGATTATTCCTTTTCTGGAAAAATTATATCAATTCAGAGATGAAGCAGAAGACATCCCACACATGAGGAAAATATCATACTGAAGGATGAGTAGAGAAAAATGGAATGCAACAAAATGAAGACAAATTTAACTAATTTCTACAAATCTAGTTATAAGATAGAATGCTAACGTTTACCGATTCGTGAAGCAGAAGGTACAGAATATAGAAAATACAAGTGTGATAACAACTTAAATCTAAATCCTTAGGTTATGTTAGTAAAGTTCAAGAAGCAGATGGATAGGGAGAGAGGGAAGTACAGTAACTAACACTCTGCCATGAAAAGGTGAGATTCAAAGGATTCTTAACATTAGGGAAATGTAGGTTAAAATACTCTTTAAACGCATAAACATAAGCACTAATAAAATGAACAAGATTTTACATTCCCAGCAAAATCTTGAGCAGATAAAAGCAAAACTCAAGATATTGCCAAAGGAACAGGAGTGGAAACAGAACAGAATGTCCAAAATAAGATAGAGTCTATAATTGCAGTAATACATTTTAATAGGTTAAAAAAAGGTACTGATTAGCTGACATAAATCTGTATATATGCCATTTATAATAAAGACACAACTAAAAGTTACACAAAAGTTATATGTGGAAAATATATTTTATCACTTGTATTCAGAATAAAAGAAAGAATGTAATACTATCATATAAATAAACATCGATGCAAGTCAGTAAGCTGGACAAAGGAATATATTTTTGCATGAGAAAGCCAAGAGTCCTTATGAAAAGGGTGTTAGCAATATATGAAAAAATTTACATAAATAGTCATGGGGTGCTTTAGTAAATTTTTCTCCATATTTGACTGCTCAGGGGGGCAAAACCTAAACAAATAGGAGATCTAAATAGCAGTTTATAAAACAGCTATATTTCTACTTTCTACGCTTCAAGTATGACATATTAAATTCCTATTCCCATGGAGCAGTTACAAAACTCAGTAGACCATAAAGAAACACTCAATATATATCTGAAACTTGACATGACAGAGAGCACGTACTTTTTACCACAGTGCTTAGTAAAACCAGAAATTAAATTTCAATTAAAATTGCTACATTGGACTTCACCAAAATTAAAACCTTTTGTTCTTTGAAAGACACCATTAAAAAACAACAAAGGGAAGTAAGGCAAGCCAGAGAATGGGAGAAAAGATTCACAAATATTTCCAAGAACTTGTATCTAAAATATAAAAGCAATCCTACAACTCAATAATAAGAAGACAAACAACCCAGCTAAAAATAGGCGAAATATTTGGACACCTCACAGAAGACTAATAAGCACATAAAAAGATGTTCGATATCATCATTCGTCAGGGAAATGCAGATTGAAACCAAAATGAAGTGCCGCTGCGTGCTCACTGGAATGGCTCGAACTGTGCAGACCCGTTGGCAGTGCCCAGTGTCAGTGCAGGGCCATGGGCTCTTCTCCACTGCTGGTGGGAAAACTGCCGAGTTCTTTACCGCTAAAACATCCACCGCCATATGCCAGCCATTCCATTCCTGTGTGTTTAACCAAGAGAAACGAAGCCAGATCCAGACAAAGCCTTGTACACAACAGTTGCCAGCAGCTTTATTCACAAAAGCCTAAAACCTGAGCAACCCGCAGTTCCTCAGAAGTTGAAAGGATAATCAAAATGCAGTACAGACCATGGAATACTACTCAGGAATAAATAGGAACGAACGACTGATACCCTCAACAAAGGACGTGTCTCAACGTCCTGCTGAATGAAAGGTGCTAAAAGCAAAAGAGTACGTAACTGAATGTTGTGCACTCCCTGAATGATGCTAGCATTCCCTAGACAATGTCAAGTTGTTTGTTCTAGTGGATTATCAACCCAGTCTGTTTCAGAGCAGAAGGCCTGTCTCATTTTCTATGGGTGGGTTCCAGTTTCAGTTAAGTTTCCAAGCCTTTGCTCTGCAGGGTTGGGTCTGTTTGTATTGTGCCACTCAGGAGTGAGTCTAGACTTGGGTGGTGATTTAAATCACCACCCAATAACCCCAGGCACTCATGGAACATTCCCCAGGGTAGACCATATGTTTGGCCACTAAACAATTCTCAACAACTTTTAAAACGACTAAAATCATACAAAATGTGTTCTTTGACCCCAATGGTAATAAATTAGAAATAATAAGAAATCTGGGAAATCCCCATATATTTGGCAATTAAATAACACACATGAATAACTCATGGATCAAAGAAGATACTACAAGGAAAATAAAATATTTTGAACTGAATTAAAATAAAAATATGGTATATTAAAATTTATGGAATGCAGCTAGTGCAGTACCTAGAGAAAAGTTTGTAGCTTTAAACATCTAACTCCAAAAGGAAAGTTCTCAAATCAGTAACCTAAACTTCATCTTCAGAAACCAGAAAAAGAAAAGCAAGCTTCTGCTCAAGGAAGCAGAAGAAAGGAAATAATAGATAATTTTATATACACGCAGAAAGAAAAGAAAACATTAAAATAGAGAAAACCAAGAAGAAATAGAAAGTCCAAATTGTCTTATAATAGATGATGATATTTAATTAGAAAATTGAGGAGGAAGGTACACTTCTCTAAGGCCAGTAGGACTCTAATATCACAGCCAGAGATGCTGCAGAGCTAGAGGAAGTATCTGTCATCACTGTAGACACGAAAACCCTTAATGGTATTTTAGTAAACTGAATCTGGAAACTTATAAAGATTATTCACCAGGACCAAGTAGGATTTATCCCAGGAATCCAGGGTTCTTTTAACATTCAAAAATCAATATCGTACAGCATATTAATAGAATAAAAGACAAAGCCACACGATCGTCCCAACAGAGGCAGAAAAAGCGTTGGAAAAAGTTCAGCATCATTTATGATTTTTAAAAAATTCTTGGCAAGTTAGGACTAGAAGCAAATGTACTCACCCTAATAAGGTACATCTATGAGAACCCTGAGCAAATATGCTTAATGTTGAAAGACTTAATGCTCTTCCTCCTAAGAAGAGGGAAAGGACGTCTGCTTTTGTGACTTCTGTTTAACATTGTATTGGAGACTCTAGCCAGCCTCTAACAGGGCCAACAAAACCCCCCCAAAACCCCAAACAAACAAACAAAACCCCAAAAGACATACAGATTGGAAAGGAAGAACTACCAGTGTCTTTAGATGACATGATTCTGTATGGTCAAAATCCATAAAAGAAGTACTAGAACTAATAAATGATTTAAACAAGTTTGCAGGGTACGAGATCAACGTACAAAATTCAGTCATGCTTCAATATACTAGTAATGAAATACCTGAAAATGAAATTAAGAAAACAATTTAATTTACAAAAGCATCCAAAAGAATAAAATATTTACAAATAAACTAATGAAACAACGTGAAGACTTATGCATTGAAAACTATAAAAGATTGCCGAGAGAAATTTTAAACGATGTAAAGAGAGCTATTCTGTGTTAATAGGTTGTAAAGCTCAGTATTGTCAAGATGAAAGTTCTCCACAAATTGATGTATAAATTCAATGTAATTACTGTAAAAAATCTCAATACATTTTTTGGGTAAAAATTGGCAATAAGAAATGTTTATTTTCACTAGTAAATTTGTTAAAAGTAAGTTAGAATAGCACTGAGCTATTTTCCAACTAACACATAGGTAGAAATCCATGAAGGCCTGTGGACACGGGCAGTGACACACATTTCAGGAGGAAGAGTAAAGATATGTAACCTTTCTGGAGGATTGGTTTAACATTGTGCTTATGATTTACCTGTTCTACTTCTAGGACTTTATTATTCAGGACTCCAAGGTTTGCAAGATACGTGTTCAAGGATGTTTGTTGTGATGTTATTTATTAATGGTAAAAAATTAGAAACTATACGTCGAAAAAGTTAGAAAGAATGTAAAAACTGATAATCTTTTTTTAAAAGATAAAAACTGAAGTCTCAGAGTTGTGTGGCAGAACGGAAAGCCCTGGAGAGAATGTGATCTTGGGAACCATGAAATGAAGAACCCTAGCCAGCCGCAAAGTGAGACTGCCGTAACATGAGGCAAGCCAGGGATGAGAGACAGCATCTGTGCAGTTGATTCTGCAACCACCCTTCCAGTCGGTCCACCCTCACGTCTGACTGCTCTGCTCTGTGCAGGGTCATAGTCTGTCTGTCTTCCTTCACCAGCTCCGCCCACCCATTTGACTCTCCCATTTCTTGACCTTAAAAGAGTCCATGTGTTCCTACCATGGAGATGTCACATCACTGTGGACTGGTTAGATGATCCAATGGAGGACCCTCTTTGGTGCACGCCTGTAGGGTCCCCTTCACCCCCAACATACCCCACACCTGTGTCCTGTCTGTCAGCAGTCCTCACTGATCTGTCCAGTGGTGCTAGATTCAGACTCAGTGAAAACTGATAGTGATGGCAACTGACAAGAGGAAATGTTTTGATTGCTTTCTGTTGGAGAAAAGTTCTTCTGTGGTTTCAGTCATAAATAGTTTTGCCAAGTGAAGTTGAGTTTCTGAAATAAAGTACCTTTGGTGTGAGTATAATAATAAGGAACCCCATTTATAATGGAATTCTTATAGCCAGGCTCATTTGCAAATTGAGTAATTCTCACATGGCAAATTTGAACAGACATTAAATAAAATGTATATGTCAAAACATGATAAATTAGATATCTTCTATTCCAGATTGTCAGTTGATTAAAAAGTGTGGATCTGGGCTTCCCTGGTGGCGCAGTGGTTGAGAGTCCCCCTGCCGATGCAGGGGACACGGGTTCGTGCCCCTGTCCGGGAAGATCCCACTTGCTGTGGAGCGGCTGGGCCCGTGAGCCATGGCCGCTGAGCCCGTGTGTCCGGAGCCTGTGCTCCGCGGATCTGATATAGCTCAAATTCTAAAAGAAAATCACTCAGCAGATTTAGTATTTGGAGAATCATAATGTTTTCAGATTTTTCCATAGTCCATATTTTCCTTTTTTATTGTTGTTTTGAACTGCTCTTTTCTCTTCTCACTGAAATCTTTTGTGTAAAAGCCAGCAGAGCTTAGGGCATCTTTTTCCATTTGGAAACAGCTGCAGATAGAAGACAACAGGAATTTGAATTAAAAAATAAAAGCTTTGAGTTTGTTTTTGAAAGTGAATTGCTGTTTGAAAAATGAGGCCCATGAGAGAAAATGAAACAGACTTAAACTTTAAAAAAAAATTGCTTCACACTGTTTCTTTCACTTTGAAGAACTTTTTATCTCATTTAGGATTGCTTAAATAACCTAATTTTTACTCCAGTGGTGAAATCCATTATATGTGTTAGCTGTCAGCAATTAGTTGTGTAAAATATACATATTTTAATTGCGAAAGTATATTACTCTGTTAGAATTATTTCTGTATATATGTATATAGTTGTATTTTTTAAAGAAATAGTGTTCTATATTTACCTATTCTCTGTGAAACAAATAAATGACTGAAAAAGACAGCTATGTTTTTTGAAGTATTGGCAGCAATTATAAAGTGAAACTTTTTCATCTTGAAAACCGACTGAATGAATGTCAGATAACTACTTCCTCCTGGGGCTTCCACTAACCACTTGGCTTTTCTAGTTAATTTTTCTCCCCTTGAAAATTCATCCTCATTAACTGGTATTTGCTGCTAATATCTGGCTTTAAATTCTGTTCCTTTTTCTTTGCAGCCGTCAGCTACATGATATTAGCTTTATACTTGGAAAACCCAGTGGTTTGCCTTGAAAACAAAATTCAGAAACACTGCTGTTGACTAGTGAGGTTGCTTCTGGTTGCCAGTACATTTGAAACTGATTAGCAGTTTCTTAACATTCTTAGGGATTATAAGTTTAGCTCATCATCTCATTATTGCTGTTGAATTAATGAAAAAATTCTCAAGGTACAAGGAAGGAAGAATGCCTTCTGAATATATTTGTGCCTCTATAAATGTAGATGGATAACAAACAGACTTAGAGAGAGAAAGACGCATCGTACAGACCACTCATTGTGACTTGTACATTCGTCCTCTTGTCCTTTAAGGGTCATGCTGGCTCATGTAATTTTTTTTTAAATTTATTTATTTGTTTTATATTTTAGTTTTGGCTGTGTTGGGTCTTCGTTGCCGCACGCGGCCTTTCTCCAGTTGCTGTGAGCGGGGGCTACTCTTCGCTGTGGTGGTCGGGCTTCTCATTGTCGTGGCTTCTCTTGTTGTGGAGCACGGGCTCTAGGCGCGTGGGCTTCAGTAGCTGTGGCTCGCGGGCTCTAGAACGCAGGCTCAGTAGTTGTGGTGCACGGGCTTAGTTGCTCCACAGCATGTGGGATCTTCCCGGGCCAGGGATCGAACCCGTGTCCCCTGCACTGGCAGGCGGATTCTTAACCACTGCGCCACCAGGGAAGTCCAGGCTCATGTAATGTTAAATGAGTCTTTTTTAGACCAGTTTTAAGGTAAAGATCCAATATAAATAGAAGCATTTTCTCTCAGTTTTTTAAAATAATTATTTTTGGCTGTGTCGTGTCTTAGTTGCGGCATGCGGGCTCTTACTTTGTGGTGCCTGGGCTTCTCTAGTTGTGGTGTGTGGGATCCAGAGCACTTGGGCTCTGTAGTTTGCGGCATGCGGGCTCTCTAGTTGAGGCGTGCGGGCTCAGTAGTTGTGGTGCATGGGCTTAGTTGCCCCATGGCATGTGGGATCTTAGTTCCCCTACCAGGGATTGAACCCACGTCCCCTGCATTGGAAGGCGGATTCTTTACCGCTGGACCACCAGGGAAGTCCCCTCTCTTAGTTACTTTTTGATGATAATGGAGAAATCTGTCTACCATTTTAACATTTGAAATTTTGTCTTTAAATGAGATTAGGTAGCAGAGGTAAAATTCTAGAACTATATTTAAATATTTCAATAGCGCCTATTGTGCTAATTAATCAATTCCAAATGACAACATCCAGGGACTATGTATAAATACTTGGCTTTGAAAAACAAAATTAAACAAAAAACCAAACAAATAATTAAAAGAATCTTTAACTCTCATCCTTAAATGCCTAGTAGAGTAGTAAGTGAAACGTTTCCTAATAATATTCATCAAATCTCTTTTGCAGAAGAAAAATAAGCCAAAAAAAATCTACTGAGAACATCGGACCAGGAAATACGTCATTCTTTTTATAATTGGCTGATGTGAAGGATTATTCATTGTGAAAACAGCAGCATTATTATTTTTTAATATTTCAAACTGTTTTATTGACTTATTGGCCAAGGATTTAACAGACTTGATTTCTTCTTTCATTCATTTATAAAAAATTTATGAATACTTGCTCTGTATCAGCCATTGTTGTAGATTCTTGGAATTCAGAGACTATTAAGCCACGTTTGTGGTCTGTGCGATAGACTGATGCGTAGCTGTGTGGTCCTAATTGGCGGCGTAACTAGTGGAATTAATAGGTCGTTCGGCGAACTCAGAGGAGGCACGTCTAAGGTAGCCCAGTAGGTTATGCGCTGATCTGCAATTGTGGCATCTTTGTGTAACAATGAATTTCTCAAATGTTTCCTGTTAAAATGTAATTGGTAGTGAATTTAGCAAGGCTTCTAAATATAGGTCAGATATACAATGCAATTTTATTTCTATATATTAGCAACCAACAGATAGAAAATAAACTTTGAAAAAGATATCGTGGTACCAGAAAGCTTCTCTTACCTAAGAATAAATGCAACAAAAGAAATGCAAGGCCCCTGTTTTGAAGACTAGGAAACATTACTGAGAGGAACCAAAGAAGACCTGAACAAGTTGAGGGATGTATCACGTGTATGGATTCAAAGACTCAATGTTATAAAAATGTCAGTTCTCCCCAAAGTAATCTATAGAATCAACACAATTCTAAAAATCAAAACGTAGCAGTGCTTTTTGGGGGGAGGAGTGAGGGAAACTGGCGAGCTGATTCTAAAATGGATATGAAAATAGAGAGGGCTCGGAACACCTGTGGCAGCCTTCTACCACCAGATACTGAGACTAATATTAAGCTATAGTAATTAATACAGTGTGGTTTTGGCACAAGGATGACCAGTGTTTTACAGGAAAGAGACCAAAAAGTGGACTCACACATATATGATCAATCTGATTCATGTGAAAGGAAGTATTGCAGTACAGCAGGGAAAGAAGGATCATTTCAGTAAATGCCGCCGTGTCAGCTGGATAGCCACATGGAAAAAGAATCCTGCCCCTTATTATATCCCATCACAAAATTAATTCCAGGATTGTAGATACACAAGTGATAGGTAAAACAATAACATTTTCAGAAGAAAATGTAGGAGCTCGGTGAACATTTTCTGAATAGGAAACAAAAAGTGATAAAAAACAAAATGTTGTTAAATTTAAATTCATTAAAATTAAAAACTTCTGTTAATCAAAAGAGACCAGTAGATAATATAAGAGCGAACTCAGAGAGGGAAAAGATATTTGCAGTTCAGATATTGAACAAGAAAATTCATATCCAGAATTGATAAAGAACTCCTACTAATCAATAAGAAAAGGATAGGCACCACGCATGTGTTAATTAATTTTCTCTGTTAAGGATATTAGTTTCTACTGAGTCTTTAGCCAAGCACAGAAATAATTATTTATCTGTCTTTCTGCCATTTATGTCTGCCTATCTATCTCTCTCTCTATATATATGAAAATACTTGAAGGACAATTTCTTATAGTTTAGCTAAATATGTATTAAATACAGCAGAATACACTTTGAATTGTATATCTCTATAGAATTGTATAATTGTCTCATACGAATTATACTGTCAAATAACTCAGAACATAACACAAGAGTACTTTACTACAGAAAGAACAGTAACGCATTGTGACCACATTTGACAGAGTGCGCCAGATCTTGGCCCAGTGCCCACTCCTGCTTTCTGAGTAATACAGCACAGCCCTGATTTTATTTAGGGCAACATTAGACACAGTTTTAAAACTGCAGTCTCTTACCTTGCAGGTGGAGTTTGGCTTTTAATGTAGCTCTAGTGAATGCGATGCAAACAGCATAATTAATTTGCTTTTGACAGGAACTTGCAGGAAAGCCCCTTAAAAGGGTTTCCACTCAGCGAATATGGACCCTGTGCCCTTGTCCCGTCACCCTTTGCTCTTCCTCTCCCAGGTGTTCAGAGCTGCAGAAGCCATCCTGCAACCATTCTGGAAGTTGAATCACAGAGCCCTTCACCCTGACATCTGTGAACTGCCGATGTCGCAGCCTATTTCTGAATGTTTTGTTACCCGAGGAAAACATAAAGGGCCTGTGTTGCTTAAGCTCTGGAGGCTTAGGTGTTTTCTCACATGCAGCTCAAGTAATGCTGGAGGCGCCGTCTAAGGAAAAGCCAACGCCCTTGTTTACCTCTCTCTATTACCTGCAAGCACTAGACATTCACAGAAATACACCCCAAGCCCTTTTCTGCTCCTAATTTGATCTTCAAGTTCCACTCTTGGATTTTTTTGGAAGCCAGAGTTACACACTGAAGGATTGGGTTTGTTGTTGTTTTTTTTTTCCTTACCCTTGAAGTTAAATGGAATATGGAATGATGTGTGATCAAGCAGAATCTTTTGTATCTACGGCAACTGAGAACGCTGCGTTTCTACGCAGACTTCAAGTATTTTACAAGACTTGTTTTTACATTTTTTTGGTTAAATTGTGGAAGGAGAATGGAGTGGGGTCTTGCATTTTCGGTCAGTATAAAATAACATTTTCTTACAGCAGCTATTATTTACTTTGAATTTTTCTTAATGTTTAGGTATAGAAGGTCTTTCATGGGCTTTAAATTGTTTTCTATTTTGATTATAGAAGATAATTCAATTTTTTGAAGGAAGACATCCTACTTTTTACGAATGTTGAGTACACAAAGCTCTTCATTACATTAAAAATATTTTAATAATTATTATTTATTTTGAATGTTCAATCTGTGCTGAAGTAGAGTAAGAACCAAAAATCAATTTCATCTGAAGATCTGTCTTAAAAGTACTGAAGAAACCAGGTCTTGCCTCCTTGGTTTACCTTCTCTTGTTTTCTTTCTCTTCTGCTTTTGCCTACCCTCCATTCATCCTTAAGAATTTAATTCATGTTTATTCTGCGTTCTGTGGCAATTAGTTAATAATTAAGATACAAAAGAATTATAAGCTGTAGTGTCTTTTATTTGGGAGCTCACGATCTAGATGAACAAACAAAGCACACACATTTGAAACACGCCCACACTCTAGAGAAACACACAGTGTGCCAGGAAAATGAAGATGTTAGGTCCTCGAGCACAGAGAGAAGGGAGATGCTGATGCCAGTTGGCGGATCAGAGAACACCACAGAGAGGAGAGGGGGCTTGAGTCCACCTTGAAGATGGGTTGTTGGATGAGGAAAAATACAGAGGGGTTTTCAGATAGTGTGGGGAGCGAGGGCGAACCCAGAACAGCCACGGGAATCAGAGTGTGTAGGGGCGGAGCCTGCCGAGGACAGATCAAGGGGCCCTCGGGTGGAGGTCTAGTGTGAAAAGCACTGAAGGAGAGAGAGCCTTGAAATCCACGTCTTGAGGTAGAAACGGAGGAAAACAACGCGGGCTCGGCTGTGCTTCCTTTAGAAATCCTTTGACAGATTTGAGCACGAGACTGATGGCCGACAGGGTCGGTCATCTTAGAACTCTGATCACTGAATTTAGAAGCTGATGACTTGGTATTATCAAGGTTGCAGTCTTTGGCATTTACAAAGACATACTTAGGTACTAAATATCATGCCATAATCTAGAACTCCAGCCTTCCGTGTAAGAACCAGAAATGGTTACATAGCAGATTCGTGGGCAGGAGTATGCCTTTTGTTCTCATCCAGTGAAACTGGCTGCTTCTCGCTGAACAGCCCTGCCCCTCAAACCTTAAAGTTTAACTGTGTCTGAATAAATGTATTTGAATGGTGTTTTTACCCCAAAAATCTAACACGAAAAACTGAAGGGAGCCTTTTCATGGTTTATTTCCTCATGTTTTATCTAATCTTAGCACCTACCAAAAGGTAGCCTGCAAGAGGACATTGTGTGCAAGTTGAAAAGAAGAAAAATCTCAGCGTATCAGCAAAGCAGAGCAAGAAGTGATACAAAGTAGCCGCTGACAGAATGGTTGTCACAGGAACTGACAGGTGCTTCAGAAAAATGAGTTTTCAAAATTAAACTGGGGTAGAAAGACAAGCGTAATCTTGCACCACTTTGAATGGAAGGCACCATTTCCACGCCACCCAGCTGAATAGCTTTCTCATTACGCGAGGACCTCTCTTGCCTGTCGCATGTAAAAGAGCAAGGAAAATAACACATCGTCTATCTCATTTTCTAAGTGACAGAAAACATTAGATTCGACACTTCATTTTATATGTGTTACAAAGAATTTGGCCCTATTAAATGTTGAAAATTGTCTTTTTTTTTGAAAATTGTTCAGCAAACTTCAAACCAAGTTTGGTGCACTGTGTCTTTTGGGGGTTTTTGTTTGTTTGTTTGTTTTCATTTGATTAGTATTTATTGAGTCCCCATGTGCTCCAAACAGTGTGCTGAATGGTTGGGATGCATGAGTCAACGTGGAGTTACATCCCCCTGGGGGAGACAGACATTGCAAACAACCCTAATGAATAAGTAAATTATATAGTATACCTGAAGATGTTATCTCCTGTGGTTAAAAAAAAGTCATTAAAGCAAGGAAGGGCGGCTGGGAGGGCTGCAAATTAAAATAGGGTGGTCAGGGAAGCCTCAGTACAAAGGTAACATTTAAGCAGAACTTGAAGCCTTTGAAAAACAAGCTACATAAATGTTGGTGGGGGGCTTCTAGACCCCAAGATGAGAGCTTTGCTGACACGTTTTAGGCCTAGCAAGGAGGCCGGTGGGCTGGCGTATGGTGGTGATGGGGGCCCTAGAGTTGAGCCGAGAGAGGTACTGGGATTGGATCATAGACTGTGGTCCTTTCTTTGACTTTGACTTTTTTTTTAAGTAACAGCTTTATTGAGGTATAATTCACATACCAACAGTTCACTCGTTGTAAGTGTACAATTCAGTGTTTTTTAAAATATATTCACAGAATCGTGCAACCATCATCACGAACAATTTTAGAAAGTTTCCATCACCCCACAAGAAACCCCATACCCTCCCAAACCCCTTTCACCCTAGGCAATCCCTAGTCTACTTTCTGTTTCTATGGATTTGACTCTTCTGAAAATTGAACACAAATGGGATAACACAGTACATGGTCTTTTCTGACTGCCTTCTTTCACTTTGATTTCAAGGTTCATCCATGTTGAAACGTGTATTAGTACTTCATCCCTTTTTATGGCTGAATAATGTTTCATTGTATGAATAGGCCACATCTTGTTTATTCATCAGTTGATGGACATCTGGGTTGTTTCCTCTTTTTGGCAATTATGAATAATGCTGCTATGAATATTTGTGTATAGGTTTCTTTAGTTTGGATGTATGTTTTCATTTCTCACCTTGGAGCGGAATTCCTGGATCGTATGGAATTCATATGGGTTCATGTGGTTCATCTCTAAGTTTAATCTTTTGAGGAGCTGTCAGACTGTCTTCCAAAGTGGCTACCTCACTTTACATTCCCACCAGCAGCGTACGAGGGTTCTCATTTCTCCACATCTTCAGCAACACTTGTTATTATCTGTATTCTTGATTATAGCCATCCTAGTGGGTGTGCAGTGGTATGTCGCTGTTTTAATACGAAATTGCCTGATGACTGTGATGTTGAGCATCTTTTCATATGCTCGTGGCCATTTGTGTATCTTCTTTGGAGACATGTCTTTCCAGTTCCTTTGCCCAATATAAAATCAGGTTTAATTGCCCGTTTATTATTGAGTTGTAAGAGTTCTTTACATATTTTAGATGCAAGTCACTTTTCAGAGAGATGGTTTGCAAATATTTTCTCCTGTTCAGCACATAACAAGGGCTTAATAAAATCTTGTTGAATAAGTATTTGGATGTTCAAAATTATATTTCCATCACAGTGTCATTGTAGCTTTAGAGTTTAGTCAATTGTATACCAATTATAGTTTCCCTGACTTAAAACTATTAAAACCTGTCAAAATAAATGGACATATCCTTCATTATTTTATCTTTAAATTCAGCGTTATGATTGGTGAGGTGTTGAAAAGCTGTCATTTTAATGATGGACAAGTGACAAAAATATGGAATACAATTTGTCATTTAAAAATTTAATATTTGACTTTTAAATTTTATAGATGGGAAAAGTGGAAGCCGATCTAACTAGATCCAAGTCTCTTCGTGAGAAACAGTCGAAGGAGTTTCTGTGGCAGCTGGAGGACGTCAAGCAAAGATACGAGCAGCAGGTCGGTCCTTCCTCTGACGGCTGCCTTTGATTCTCTCACGTGCATATACGCTCTCTTCTAAATATCTCTTTATGTCACAAAACCTCTGCACAACGAAAATACTTATAAGAACATTATTACCAATATATTTGAAATGTTTAAAATAATGGTTGTTTCACTGGAGTCTAGAAACAGAGAACTTTAACTCTCCGCTGAAGTCTGTTCTGACAGTTGACTAAACTGAACATTTAATTGAAACATTTATTGTGGTTCTTGAGTTCTCCTCCTGTCAGAGCACAAGTTTGACTTATTTATTTAAGAAATAGTTTGGGGCACCTACTGTGGCCCAGGTGCTGTCACTGACCCTGGGCAGAGCGGTAAGCAGGGCCGACAGGGTTCTTTCCTCACAGAGGTTGGATTTTGGTGGGCAGCCAGTCCATCAGTTAAAAATGAGATAATTTCAAAGAGTGAGTTGGGAAGAAGGAAAGAGGGAGTGTGCATAGACTTTGCCAGGCGGTGGGCGGAAGGGCCTGACGGGCGTGGACAGGTGGGCAGGGGCCTGGTGCTGAGAGCCCTGGCGACGGGAGGGGCCGCGAGAAGGCTCTGGAGGAAGGGGGGCCAGGCTGGAGGGATGGCAGGTTCAACGATGCTGCGGTGGCAGCGGCGGGGGCTGTTCGGGGAGCGAATGACACTTGGGCTGGATTGGCCGGAGCACCGAGGGGAAGGGTCCGGCTGGGACCAGGACGCGGGGGCAGCAAAAGGAGTTTAATTCTGTGCTCAGTACCCTGCCTCTTGTTTATTAATAAAAAAGGCTTTATCTTTATCTTTTTAAAAATATATCCCTGCAGACTCTTGGAATAGTCAAGGCAGCTATTAATTTTTACTTGTTTGTCTAATTTGCTTGCCTTGTTTCCTTAACATCTAGAAAAATATTGATTAGCTTAGTCACTCAGTTAAAATTGTTTCCTAGACAGTATTTGAACCTTTTTGTTCTAGAAACCTGAATGACTTTTTCTTTCATTATTTTATTTTTAATCCCTTATTAAGTGGGTCCTTCATCTGCAGTTGCTATAGAAATATTTTCGCATGTGCAAGATGATATATGCTCATGGAAGATTATTTGAAATAATGAAAAAAAGTTATAAATAAAGCCAATGATTAAATTATTGTAAATCTATACTATGGAATGCTATGTACTCCTTGAAAAGATTGATATAAATTTGTAGGAACCAACAGACACAGATTTCTAAGACACAGTGTTAAGGGGGAAATAAAGCACATGACAGAACAATTGTTATATTATGACCCTATGTATGGAAAATTAAAATATATGTGTCTGTATCATACAGCTAGGTATGTTAGTTTAGCTTTAAAATTCTAGAAGATTACACATGTCTGTAGAATGGGCATGAAATAATAGGTTAGATTATGATAAATTGACACTTTCACTGTATGCTTTAAATAGACTTTTTTACTTAAAATTTCACAAAGAGCATATGTCATGCATTACTTGCATAGTTAAAATATGAAAGTTATGAATGTAAAGAGACAATAGAATAGAATAAATGTAGAACATTTATATTATATCTGTAGTATTTTAAGTGGGTAATAAATTTGGATTAATGCAAAAAATCATTCAAGCAATTACACATAAAATTGTATATACATAAAATTACATAAGAGATGAAAATCCTAAAAGATAAGAAAAGACAGAAGAAAGAGCACTAGCAGATTATTTCAGAAATACCAGAAATATATGGGTAACTTCAGATTTTCTAACTCCAAAACCCAGTGCAATAGAATTATTTTCTCAGAATCTTCTTTAAACAATGGTGTGAGAATGAAGTATCTAATTTCTGATTAATAGATGATGGCAGTGAAAGTCATTCTGACATACACCAACTTAAAAACATGTATTTCCACTGACATACACTTTCTTTAAATAGTCGTGGAAGACGTTTTCCGGACCTTTAGTACTGGAGCGGAGGTTGCTTGGGAAACTAGCTTTAGAAACTAGGCATAGAAACTTACATAAGAAGTGGAGCCCACAAGTAGGAAGAGGTGGGGGTCAGAGGGAAACTGAGGGAATAATTCATCAAATATAAATAATATTTAACGAGGCTTGTTAACAAGATACAGTGTATAACCGAGGCGACTTTTGGATTAAAAACTGTATAGACGCACTAATAAAAACAAGAAAAATGTCAGCTTCTCCATGTAAACTGATGAAGGAACAGGGGAGAGAAGGAAACCAAGTTTTAAACTCTTTCTAGGACACCTGTGCTCATCAGAAGCTATTGTATGGCAGGGTGAGTGTGTGTAAGGGGTAGAAAAGTTCTCTGAGTGTTTTTAAAATTCTGTTTTCATTTTGATGATAACCATGTGGGTGACAAGTTTATAACCAAGTGTGGCCAGGTCACTGCAGGGCCTGATTTGCATTTATTCTGTGATCATTTTGGCACAGCTCTGACTTTTTAAAGTCGGATGTAACAAGTAAAACCACTGAGGAAAATGAACATTTGACTAAATATAAATTATTTTAAGTTAAAGAAATAACATTTGCCACAAATATCGTAGACAGAGTGATTCCCTTTGTCAAATTAATAAATGTATAACCAATAAAAATAATTAGCATATAAAGTAATTAGCATAAATTTTAACAAAATCATTAATGCTCCAAAGGAAAAGAAACATATATGAAATAAATTGAGTGAACGACCATGTAGAAACATCTTCAGCCTTGGTGTTAAGAAAAATGCAAATTAGAATAGCGATGTACCATCTAAAGCTGGCCAGGGTTTAGTAAAACTGGTACTTTCATCTATTCCTGGCATTATAAATTAATGTAGCCCAAAGGACTTTGGCAGTATCTACCAAGAGTCATAAAATTTGTTTACCTCTTCTGGCCAGTTATCCTTAACCTTGAAAATCGGACAGAATTATTCAAACAATGATGTTACTTATTTTTCAGATGGTGGAATAATTATTTTTCAGATGGTGGAATCATGGTCGATCTTTTCTCACATGCTCTACTTTCCACATTGTGTCTTTTTAACGTGACAGTCGCTTTTTTAGTGTAAAAGTAAATTTATATAAGCTCGTTTGAAGGAATGTTAAGCTTTGTAGGCTTTTCTCTGGGTGATAGATTTAAAACTGTACCAAATTTTTGTCTTTTAAGTCTTGATCAAAAATACTTAATAAGGAAAACATTAATTCTTTAAAGAATTCATACTATTAGTAGAAACCATACACTATTGCATCCATTTTTCTGTGTTTCATTTTCATGAAAAAGAGAGAAATGATATAAATGTTATACAAGTGTATAATAGGAATTTTTTTAAACCACACGAAGATCTCTGAGGTCAGTGCAGATTTCACCTGCTTTTATCCTTCCTATGTCTGTAGGCCTCTTCACTAGAGTCCATGCTGAGAGTGAAGATCCCAGGCAGTAACTTGTAGAGGAAAGATAAAAGCAGGAATATGAGCTAGTAGGTTTTAGGGGAATATTTTTTGATGTGATAATATACAAACTTTTTAAAACCTTTTTTTTGTAAGCAGAAAATTCTATTAACTGGAGCAGCATTGCCCCGGCCACTCCAGATTGTTGGGGTTTTTACTGTGAACGCTTATCACGAGGAAAGATAGGCATATGGGAGCAGGTCCCTATGAGCCAGCTCCAGCGAGCTCACTGAAAGGGAAGCCGATTAAACTGAGCTTATTCCCTTCTTTGGGCAGACTGGCCAGGCTGGTAGATAAGGAAAGAGGAGTAGATGTGATAGATTTGGACTTCACTGAGCCGTCTGGCAAAGTCCTTCTGGAAGGCCGAATAGGAAATACGGTTTAGCCATTGGTTCATTTATGGGGTTAAGGGAGAGTTCAAAGGGCCATCTCTGAATGACGATTGACACCCTAAGTGAGATTTCTGTGTGTCACACTGGGTAATGATATAAGAGGTTAGTTTCCTGCTTCCTTGGAGTTCAGAGGAGTAGTTAACATGCGGGATATGAAAATCAGTTTTCTGAAGCTTTAAACAGATGAAATTAAGAAGATTAAGTTTATTGGGATTGAATATAAAATTCCGTGCTTTGGTTCAGAAAATCATCTGCAGAAAGTATGCGGTGGGGGAGATGTAAGGTTGTCTAGGCTGGGCGGGGCGGGGGTGGTGGTGGCGACAAGCAAGACAGGAAGAACCCCCTGGGGCGATGGATCCTGGAGGGTAAAAGGTACGGCCTCCTTCTGTTGTTTTCCCATCAGGTCGTATGAGGAGTCAGTCAGTTCTGGTCGCCACATTTAAGTAGGACGCTGACAAACTCAAACATGTTCAAAGCAGAGTTTCCAGAATACGGGAACGTTTGGGTCTAGGTCAGAGGGAATATATCAAGGAATAAGGGTGTTTTGCCAAGAGAAGATGAGACTGAGGAGGGTTGCATATCTGTCTTTAACTCCAAGGTCTGGAACAGAGGAGATTTTATGATTGGTTTGTGTAATAACAGTCGTGATAGCCACCAGTCAGGAGGTCATACGCTGAGCCGGGTACCGTTTCCACCTGCTTTAGGTGACTTCAGCCACCTCCCGTCCTCACAGTCATCTTGCGAGGCAGTGCCATTGTTCATTGTTCCATCTCCAGTTGTAGAAACTGAGCACCTCCAGTTAAGTCACTGGCCAAAGGTGCCGCACGGTTAATAGGTGATGAGATCAGACGTGAACGTGAGCCATGCTCTTAACCTCACTCTGACGGACCCCCAGGGGGCTCCAGGGGGCAGAAATTGAGCCTCTGGGTGTGGAACATTTTGGGTTATTTCGAGGTGGTTCTTTCCTAAAGAATTATTCAGATGTGCAGTGGTTCGTCTCGTAACAAAGTAAGTTGCCCACCTGAGCGTGTTGAGGTGACTGCCGGAACGCTGCAGGTGGATGTCCCTCCCAGATCCGCGTTCTGTGACCTGTGCCTTCGTTGATTCGCCCCCAGCCTCCCGCCTGGCCCTGTGTGCCTCTTGACAGCCGTAGGGGTCTCTAACTTACTTACACACCTGTCCATACCTGCCTTCTCTACCTGCCACTCAAGTGCGAGGGTGACAACTTTTCTGTTGTCTTGTCCTTGCTTAGGAATCTACAAATCTTAAATGCTACGGGTATAGCGTTTCACCCTGGAAGGGGATTTACATGCTGTTCACCAGGCCCTTGCTTCTCAAACCGGGGTAGGCGGCCCCTGGGGCAGCGCGTGAGCGCTGGGGTGCAGGGGCCTGATGCCTGTTTCCTGGAGTGTTGGGTTCACTTGATGACCTTGTGGGAAAGCAAAGTGGTTTTTACTATTGAGGTAACATTCATATTAAAACAAACATAGACTTTTCCTGTTTTGTAAAATGCAAAATTCTCATGAATTTTTAAGATAAAATAGGACATTTCAAAGAAACTTCCAGTTTGCAGAGGCTGCTTCAGGCTATGCCCTCAGATCCCCCAGGGGGATCTTATTCATTCTCACTGCTGTGAGGGGTGCTTTGGTGGAAAAGTTTTAGAAGCACTTATCCGGTCCAGTCCTCACATTTTATGATGAGGGAACCCGCATCCGGGGAAATGAACGACTGATGCGCGCTGGGCCTCAATTTCCTTATTCAGCGCAATCTGTGAGCCACTCCCGTTTAGAAAGCATCGTGCCAGGAACTGTAATGCAGTGAAAAAAGCAGAGTGGTATTTTAAAATATTTTAGCCAAAATGCAGGCATAAAGCGTGCAGATGTGGAGAGAAAAACATCAAACACATGGGATAAACACTCACACCAATATCCTGTAAAGGCCAAGCTTTCCTCAAGGCTTCCTGTTTCTTTCCTGTATAACCCATTGGAACAAAGAGACAATTCTAATTGTCTTTTCACAGACCTCATTCAAGTGGGAAACAAACAACAAAGCAGGCATGCTAGGATTTCCTGAACTAGGGAGATTTTTTTTGGCAGTCCCATCATATCATTCTTTAATCTTATATTTTATATCTTCTCTTTTCACTACAAAGCCTTTAAAGGGAAATGTAGTTCAACAGATAAACAAGTGGTCAAATTCTCCAGAAAGAATAAATACTTATTGTTGATGATGATAAAAAAACACTGAAGGGCCACATCCTTACACATTGCCATTATTTGAAACAAAACATTTTGCTAGCAAAGACAAGTCAGAAATTATACAAGGTAAGCAACTGGGAAATTTTAAGAGCAGTTGAGATATTTAAAAAGCAGATAGCATGCAATTCCCAGTTTTTTCTCTGTAAGTATTTTAGTTTTTAGTTATCTAGATTTTTTAGGTAATATAGCCTGAAGACATGGACCTCTTTTAAATTAGACCATTCAGTCTTCACTGGGAAAGGACATAGCAGAAAGCAAGAAAGAGGAGACAGACAGGGTACTGGCTCCCGGCGCAGGCGTGGCGGCTGGCCTGGGGGGACAGGCCGAGGCCTCAGCTGTAAGGGGAAGGCTGGACACGGCACAGAAGTCTGTCGATCTGCAGTGGGAGAACGAGGACGTTCTTATTCCTGAGGGTTTTCTCTGTGAAACAAGAGGGAAGATCATTTGCTGACACTGAAGGAATCACGTGGACAGGAGAGCCGATGGAAGTGGGGATTGTTTGCAGTTATTTTGGTGACGGCGTGACTGATCAGACTAGAACAACTTGGTAAAATTTCTTTTTGGTATTGAGGTCCCGGATGAGGTTGAGGTTGATGACCGTGAATCTGTGAGTCTCCCTAAAATTTCTTCAAAGTGGATTTTCACATGATTTATTCATTTCTGCACCTGGTTCACCTCTGTTCCTCGCTTTGCCTTATTCTTCTTGCTCACCTTATCACACTCTTTTTTTTATTTATTAATTTTTTTATTTTTTGCGGTACGCGAGCCTCTTACTGCTGTGACCTCTCCCGTTGCGGGGCACAGGCTCCGCGGCCATGGCTCACGGGCCCAGCTGCTCCACGGCATGTGGTATCTTCCCGGACCGGGGCACGAACCTGTGTCCCCTGCATCGGCAGGCGGACTCTCAACCACTGCGCCACCAGGGAAGCCCCACACTCTTTTTAAAAGTCTTTTTTGCTTGGCTTTCCTTTTTCAGTTTGTAATCGTTTTTGAGCCTCAACTACAGTCATTGGACTCCTCGGTGGTGATCAGGACAAATTCAATCCCTGATCCAATGATGCACTAAGTCTTTCAAATTCTTTCTTTCCATAACTGCCTGATCCAGGGCGTGCAGCTGTGCTACACGGCACAGATGGGTCCTACAGGCAGCAGGCAGAGCCAGGTTCCTGGTGTCTTAGGGTCCAGAATGAGAGAGCTCGACTATGAAGCTACAGAGCCTGTAGTCCAGGCCCAGTTTTGGGAGCCTGGTTCATGTGCAGTGATACTTGGTGAAAAGTGCTTAAGGCAGGGCCTTTTCTTCCTTTTTCTTTTTTTCTTTTTCTCGGCTTGAATCTTTTCACATCTAGCTTCAAACAAATGCACCTTTACCTAGAGTGGGAATGAAAAAGGCAAAGATGAACATAGTTTTTTTCAGTGACTGTAATATGAAGCATAGATGATTTGTTTTAGGGATACTTCATTTTAAAAAATGTTTCCTAGACAGTGATATGGCTACGCGATGATCCCACTCTCCAGGTACCTTAAAAATCTAAGGTCAAATCACGTCTTTGCAATCGTTCATCACTTAATTCATGTTTACTGAGCAACTACTTTGTGCTAAACACTGTTCTGGGCGCTTAGGATGTGGGTGAACACAGGAGAGTCTGCACTTATGGTGGAGGAGACAACGGTCCCCCAGCCTTAGGATATACTGTTCCGTAAGGTCATGGTCACTGCCGTGGTCAAGCAGGACAATGTGTCTGTGAGTGAAGGGCTATTTTATAGAAGGTGTCATTTTGTCTAAGACGTTATTTTCGAGAAGGTCATCAGTGAAGGACTTTAAAGAAGTGATATTTGAATTAAAACCTGAATGAAGTGAAGGAGGAAACCTTACAGAATCTGAGATGAGGAAAGGAGATTTCAGGCAGAGGGAACGGGCAGGGACGTGGCTGGAATGGAGTGAGCGGGGGTGGGGCAGATCCTATCAAGCTCTGTCGACTGTGGTGGGAGCTTGGATTTTGTTCTGCGAGTGGCGGGAAGCCAGTGGAGCATTTGAGCAAGCTCTGGTTTGTGTTTAGAAAGCTTCCTCTCGTGGCTTTGTGGAGCGCCGATTGTACAGGAGGTGGCAGAGGACGCAGGGAGGATGGTTGGGAGGCGACTGGAGTCTGATAGTCAGAGGCTGATGAGAGGTGACCGGGGCGGGGCAGTGCAGGGCGGGGGGTCAACCTTGGGCTGTGCTCTGCAGGCAGGACTTGTGGATGAAAGGGAAATGGAGTGTGAAGAAAATAGGGGACTCAGATATGACTCCAGCTTCCCCACTGAGCCACCAGGTGAGTGGTGGTGACAGACACTGACACGCAAGAGAGAAAAGAATAAGTGCCAGGACTGAGCCCAGGGACCAGTAACAACTAGACGTGGGGACGAGATGGAGGAAAACCAGCAAAAACGTCCGAGAGGGAGCAGCTGGTGGGTAGAAGGAAAAACCAAGGAGGTGTGACTTCCCGTGCGCCGCGCGCAGCCAGTGTTTCAGGAAGGAGGACGTGAGTAACCTGTTGTTCAGGTGTCGCCGAGATGGGAAGTTAGATGGAGACTGACAGCTGACCACTGGGTTTGGCGAGAAGGTCTTTACCACCTTGACAAGTCCATTTTCAGTAGAACGTGGGAACAAAACCCAAGTGATGTGGGCGGGGAGAGAACACGGTGTGAGCAGCCCGTAGAGGGACTTTGAAAGAAAGGGGAGCGGAGAAGTGGGGTGGCCTCTGGAGGGTTATGGAGGGTCAGGGGAAGGATGCAGCGAAAACATCGTGTTGATGAGCACGATCCAGTGGAGAAGACGATGCTCATGAGGCAGAGAGCGACGGGGTCACTGTGAGAGGGGCGTGCTTAATTTGGCGAGAGCAGACGGCAAGGCTTCCCTGGGCCACAGGGCCAGCCGGGCGTTCAAGTCAGGAGGGCAGAGACTGCAGGTGGCAAGTCAGTTTGGTGATAAGGTAGATGAAGCCGCTCTCCTCTGACGGCAGGAGTCCCTCGGTCCCCACGTCCACGGATGCTCAAGCCCCTCAGATAAAACAGCGTCGTCTTTGCGTATCGCCTACGCACATCCTGCTGTACACTTTACATCATCTCCAGATGACTTACAATACCTGACGCAATGTAAGCACTATGTCAATAGCTGCTGAAACGCTGCAAATTCAAGCTTTGCTTCTTGGAACCTCCTGGAATTTTTTCTTCGGTCCTTGGTTGGTTGAATCTGCAGAGGGCCAGCTCACCTTTTAGTTTTTGGTTTTTGCTCCCGAATGCCACTCATTCCACGCAAAATGTTGAATAATTATGCTGCATTGTAGGCAGTGTGAGGACAGTATGAAGACAATACAGCCTTCGTCCATATGTTGGAGGAGTTTATAACCTGATTGATCTGTTTGTCCTTCTAAATTTTATACTAACTGGGAAACTCTGATGGTTTTTACTTTTCATATTCAACAGCAGGGATCTACTAGATTAAGACGAACTGAATGTGTTTCAGATAAACAGACATACGGTAAAATAAAGTAAAATTAAAATACACAGTTAAGACATGCGTTTTTCAAAAGTGTTGAACTCTGCCTGAGGGGGTATATTCTTAGTTATCTCAATTTCATTGGCTTGAGTAAACGATCATTAAACCACGAAGAAAAATCTTGAAACCTTCGGCTTTCTGGCCCCTTCCTGGGTTTTAATTGAGGTCCGCCAGGTACAGACACAGAAAACAGTAGGGAATTGTTCAGAAAGTTGTAAACGCTGCAGGTGGTTACTGTCACTCACCACCTACAGGTGGGGGGTAAGTATTTTGAAGTGTTACCTGGGAAAGAAAACTGCCGAGAATAGGACTTGCTTCCTGCCCGGGCAGCACGGATGGGCTGATCTCTGCTGGGCCTTCCTCCTCCATGATGTCTGCTGGGGCCCTCCAGCCTCCAGCCTCCAGCCCTCAGCCCTCAGCGCATCCCAAGCTTGGGGCTCCGTCGGGCGTTTGTCCCCAGCTGTACAGGTTGACCCTGGAGGAAAAGGAGTGAAGAAGCAGTACAGGCCGGCAGAGCCTCGCTGTGCCTCCCGTAGTGGTTAGCACACTCCTATGAAACTTTCAAATAAAGCGAATTTGTGTGCTAAACTGAACTGCTGATGGACAGATTTCGTGGAAGGCTCATTTCGTTGTAGCAAATACCTAATCCTGGAGCCACAAGGCTCTCCATAGGTGACAAATTCTATTTCTGTTCTTGACACACTGCTGACTTTTTACTGTTTCTTTTGGTGCCTGTTTCTATTAACATGTTCAGAAAGTCAGACCATATTGTAGTATTTTCTGTGCTAAAATGTTTTTTTCCTCTGACTCCAAAGGCTTGGAGTCTTTATCGGTCATGAAATGTAACGTCCAATAGCGCATTTTATATCATATAACTGCAATTTAAAAAGAAAAGATTTGAACATCTTTTAGTAAAGAATCAGTCTAGTGAAACGGTGCTATCTTTACAGTAGACTCTGCCTCACTGGACCTCGATTTCTGGAGCTCTAGAGAATTTGGTAACTTATTTTGACATTTCAAATGTGCTGTTTTGCAAATGCAAATGGAAAATTGCTCGAGACGTAGCCTGATGATGTTAAGCCCTCTATCTCATTAAATGGAAAAACACAGGGTGTGGTACACTTGTCTTTTAGTGAGGATCTTAATGAGTCTTACCAACGACACAAAAGTAGTGCTGAATTTCACAACCAAGAAGCAAAACTTTTCACAGGGATCCCTCGAGTAGGAAGTGGGATGATGTGGGAGTGTCACCTGGCAAGCCCTACCGAAAATCTTCGACTTTCAGTGGCTAGCACTTTATATCAAAGTGCCTTTTGAACTGTTGTTAGTCTAACGTATATGATTATTGACAATTTTGAGCTGACATTCATTGCTTTTTTTAAGTATGTAGCATGTTAACGAAGCTTGTGATCTTACTAGGTAGTGGTCTTCTCTACTACTCCAGCCGTGTTGATCCGAGGTGGAGATGCCAGAACTGCCTTGGCATAGTGCTGAGGACGAGGTCGAAGTCTTAGGAGAATGAGAATATTAGAGTCATTTGTTACTTTAGGCCAGACACCCTCCACCCAGGGAGGGCCTAGGAGGTGCTGAAGAAGGCATGGTGATGGGCCCCTGATTCCACTGAGCGGCTCTGGTCTGGCTTCCACCGTGTGCCAGGCCCACCGTAGGCACTGCTGCGCTGGAGCCGGGCGGCCAACTTTCAGTGGGCTGCTGGGGGTCTGCCAGTGGGGCCCTGAACATCAGATGGATGGTAGGAGTGACCGCTGCAGTGGGCAGCGTGGCAGGAGTGGCCACCAAGGTGTCTTGCCCTGCAGGGGCCTGTGGCGATAGTGAATAAAGCACGGAGCTCTGAGGGATAAGACAGAGACCAACGGGAGAAAGAAAGTCAAGAGCTGGCAAGTGAACTTTAGACAGTTCTCCACTTCAATGGAAAATCATGGTTCAAGTTTCCAGATTTAAGATCACAGTTCACAGACCCAGAATCCATGTGCTTGAAGGGAGACCATGTCTCCTGATAAAGGCTCTTGCAACGCAACAAGTTAATATTCCCCCCAAAGGGAGCTGTAGCCATTTGACATGGTAAATGCATACGATGAAGGAAGCAAAAATTCTAGCAAAATCTTATCTTCCAGAAACGACTGTTGTTCATCTTAGGTGGTTATCATCCCAGACACTTTTATGAGATAGTAGAAGGATAGACAGGTATAGAGACAAAAGCAGTTTTTAAAAAATGGGACCATGCTATATTTGTCACTTTTACTAAAATATTTAATTTTATGTGAAATCAGTTAAAGAAGCAGGGGAAACTGAGGAATTTCTGAAGTTTAGAAAATTGTTTATCATATAAGAAATGATTTCTTAGAAAGTTAAGAAATAAAGATTACAAATACATTGAGATTAGAGGCATTTTTGAATTTTATGGTTCAGTTTTTACTCCCTGTTATGAAAAGATAAAAGATACATGCTTCCACTTCCTTCCACCCACCCCTACCTTTCTTCTGTCAGTTATAGTATTACTTATACATTGTTGAGTTTTGTAACATTTATATTCTGTTCCATAACCATGCTTCTCACAGTCATATAGTTAGCTTTTTAAGTTTAAATCGATTATATGTACACCACCAGAACTTTTTTTCATATCTGAGTCCTTTATTTTGATTCATCTGTTGACTGCTGAGATTGCATCAAGTCATTTTTCCCAGAAGGGCATGTAGCTGTCGTATCCACTGTGTTTCTGCCTGCTTGAGAGTCACCACTTGTTCCCTTGTTTTGAAGGATAGTTTGGCTGGGCATGAAAGTCTCTGCTCCTCCTTTCTTTCCCTGAAGCTTGCACACGTTGACCCACTGCCTTTTGGCACAAAGGTTGCTCTTAACACAGCTTTGTCAGTCATCTCTTGGTTGCCTAAATTTCGTCCTCAAGTATTTTTTTTCCAAGAGTGGTTTAGGTTCTATAATCTTTGAGTTTTTCCATGTTTGAGTTTAGTGATAGTATTCTTGAGCCATTCTTTTACTCAGTCTAAATCAGTTTTTCTTGGTATACAGTTTGCTTTTTTGATATAGGCATTTAACTCTTCATTCATTTCAGGGAAGTCTTCTGATAACGTACCTGTGTACACACGGATTTTCTTTCTTTCTTTCTTTCTTTTTTTTTGGCTGCACTGAGCGCCACATGGGGTCTTAGTTCCCCAATGAGGGGTCAAACGCGTGTCCCCTGCATTGGAAGCGCAGAGTCTTAACCGCTGGACCACCAGGGAATTTCCCACACACGGATTTTCTTTTTCCACTTTCTCTCTATATTATCTTTTCTTTGTGTCCTTCATGGACCTTTACTGTGATTATCTCCAGTCATTTGTCTATATCAGTGGTTCCATTTTTAGCCCTGTTTATTCAACTCGTTTCTAACTTAGAATTTATTTTGTGATGCAGTTATTTGATCCTTAGTTAATCCTGTTGTTTTATCTTCTTGTCTTTGACTTCTTCTTTCATTGCACTCATGTTCTCACTAAGTTCTCCTATCACTCTAGTTGTTTCTGATTTTTAAGGTATGTTTTCCTCCCGTCCAGAATGATGGGGCTTGCAGAATATAGATTTTGTCATCTGGTTACATTTGAGGTTATTTCAGTTAATATTTTTGTACTGCAGTTCCTCCTTTTTTATGTGTTGGGTGCATTCTATTACGTCTTTAATTTACTCCTCTGGTTTTGGAATTTCTGACCTTGAGGAGTATTACTGGGATGTGTTGCTCTTCTATATACTGTGTACGGAGAAGTAATGACTTCAAAAAATAAGATTATCAAAGCGTGTTCAGGCCATATTTGCTAGCACTAATTCTGCTGTAAAACAGTTAGGAGATCTTAGCGTGTGTATTCCAAGGCCCTCAGGGACTTGGCTGTCTAGCACCCGCATCTTGTCATCTCAGGGCCTGGGTGTGCTCCTACCCAAGGACACATGCGTGGAGCTTCAGGCGGAGGGAGGAGGCCAGTCTCAGGGCCTGGGTGTGCTCCTACCCAAGGACACATGCGTGGAGCTTCAGGCGGAGGGAGGAGGCCATCGACATATGTGGCAGGATACGGTCTGGGAGGAGGACTGTGCCTTCAGGGATCTCAGAACCTCAAGGTCAGAGTGCATTGGCATGGCATAGTGGGTGGGGCAGGGCCCTTATTCATCTCCTGTTGGATAATTTCGTGTGAGTCAACCTAGTAGCTTCTAGGCAATAAAGCCATTTTCTCACGCAGGCCCCAACCAGCAGGCTATCAAGTCCAGCATCACAAAGGCTGGCAGGTGCTCCCAGGCACTTGCACGTGAGGCCTAATTACTCCCCTTGTCCTGGGAGACATGCCAGCCTGCTTTCACACCCGTCGAGTGGCATTACAAGCATAGTTACCTGGCCCACAGCTCCATGCTTTTGGATTAGGGAGCTTAAAGCCTTCCCTTCTGCGTTACAGGGAGCTCTTTACCTGCCTTACTTAAGAATTCCTTGGTGATGGGGCCTCCTCTTCCCCCTGGAGCATAGATTATGGGCTCTGGACCACCTTGACTTAGAGACCCCACTGACCACTTCATCATTCACCCTTGCAGATGCTGTCTGCTTTCCCATCCTCCACACTCTCCATGACGTACCACCTCCTGGTAACCGCGAGCTCCATTGCACATTATTGTGGTCAACTAAAAGTATCTAGTAGCTCAAGGTAAAGAGGATACGCTACTTCCTGTTTGCTGTTGAGAAGCACCCACATGTAAAGGACATTTATCTACCTGGAAGGGGCTAGGTTGAACTTTAACACAGATCCACCTTGATGATGGCATTGAATATGGTTATGAATATCATCATCAAGATGTTCCCAGAACATTAGGGTTTTTCTCCTGGACTCTACTATTAATCTGGAGAGGACACCCCTGCCTGAACTTGCTGACAGTGAGGAAACCTAGGCAAACACTAGAAGGGGCTTGTAACCTCTAGAAGTTGGCCAAACAGCATTGGATCGAGCAGACAGGGCTGAGCGATTTCATTTGAAAAGGCTCTGGCAACCTTGAGATTTGTTCATTAACCAGCATCACTGAGCAACAGACCCTGACAAAGCAGCGAACTATTTTAATAGTTTAACTTATGAACATCTATCTTTAGGCTTCAAATGCCATTATCTCTATTTCATTTGTTCCTGACTTTTTAAAATGAATGAACGGAAAGCAGGGTCACTGGTCCAAGTGTCGGAACTCCTCAGATAACTCAGAGTTTCTGTGGAAGGGTGTTGGTTCCGGAGCCTAGACCCAGGCAGCGCTGTTACTAACGATCTCACAGCCAGTCCTGGTCTTGTGTCTTTTCTTGGGGGAAAACTTCTGTAATTCTTCTGCCTTAATTACTTAAAATTACTTAAATAGTAATTTTAAGAAGAATTACTTAAAATTACTATTCCTTAAATACTCTAAGGAAAAGTCAATCGGTTACTTTTCCTTAGAGTATTGTAAAATATTTTGCTTTCTGTCAATTTTAAATCACACCATTCTTCCAGTTCTTTTGAGGCATTTGAGAATCAGGTCTCAGTAGAACTTTTTACTTCCTTCTGTTTCCTTTCAGTGTGGTACATGTTTAAATGTTTTACTAAAATTTATAATTTCATTATTATAATGCTTGATAGTATAACACTGAGCAGAAATAATAATGTGTCCAAGACTGTTCTAAAAATATCCTAACTCAGTAATTCATATACTTGACTGCCTGAAAATGATGCAGTAATGTCAATAAAATTTTAAATTCTCTTTTTTGTTGGGATTAACATTGTGGTTGTGTGAATCACAGAGAAAACCATACACATTTATTTTAAATAATCATAGAAAACTTTTCTACTTGGCATGGTATATAAAGAGAAAATTTATATGCATTTTTTCTGTATATTGCCTATAGTAGAATAATAGGCAAGAAAGATCCCTAAATTTTAAACAGACATAAATTCACTAGAATGCGTCTTTGTTCTCAGATGCAACATAAAATTTTCCGTATTATTTTCTGTACTATCTTGTTCCGATAAGTGTGTATACTCCAGAGTTAGTGCACTTTTCTTTCTTCTAAATAGTAAGTTTATGAGCGGTTAGGAGTTTATTGTTGATTTTCCCACCCTCAAAGAAAAATCCCAGTAAGAAAACATTTTGAAACATACATTTAAAAACAATTTTAATCTGTGTTCTGATTCTTAATTTGCAATTAGCGGATGAGAGTTTTACATCTCCAGAGAAAATAACTTCGGAAATGTGGTGCAGCGTGCGCGCCTGGAGAAGTGAGTGCTATAGCTTTAAGATAAGGTAGTCTGGCGATTCGCTGCACGAAACAAGATCGATTCGGAGCAGGCTCCTACTGTTAGCTTTTTTGAAGATGGATTCTCACGCCGAAAATAACACAGCGTATTCTAGATAACAGCAGTTTTTCCCCCTGAAATCCACCAAAACTGAAGAAAAATCCAAGTGACTGTTCTTAGCAGCTGTGTGGCCTGGAGTTCACTGGGGAAGCTGGCTTCCTGCAGTCCCTATTCATCACCTGCTTCAAAGACAGCCTGGCTGGCTATAGTGTGCAGGCCAGGTAGGGTGCCATTGTGCACAGCCTGGGAGGATTAGTATCAAAGCTGCGGCAACCAGGCCCTCGGTCTCGGGCTGCCATTCAGTCTAGCAGGGAGAGGCTAAGACTGGCCAAGGTCACAGTCTCCAGTGTGGAGTGGACTGGGAAAGGATCCTGAGAATAGAATGCTTTTTATGAAGTCATGGCGCAAGCCTGCAGCACAGCAGGTGCCCCTCTGGAACACATAACATCTGTTTATGTTGGTATACCGTAGCTGACAACGAGATAATAGAGCTTTGAAATTTATCATTTTATTTTTAGAAAGACAACTGTATATACAATAATCCAGATGCGTATTTAGCTTCGATCTTTTATTTGAAAACCATAAAGAAAACTGACCGATTTAATTGCTGCTTTTTACATTGTATATATTTCAGCAAAAAGCAAAGCGTACTGACGATGAACCATTTATAACCATTGCTGGTCAGTAATACCCAAATTCTTGGGGAGGAAATACCTAGCATTCGACATAATTTTTTTCAATGTTTCAGGCATTTGTGTCAACAGATTGCAGAAGGATTTACTGAATATGCCCAACTGTCTTGAATATTAGGAGGTTTAGATAAAATCCACCCCCCCACACACAAAATGAGAGTATTTTAAGGGTGAGGTAATAATGACGCAAAAAATAAAATTTTCAACTTGGGCAAATTAGAGAAAAATTAAGCTGGCCATGAGTTGTCATGACGACAAGGATGTTCTGTTGATGAACTGTCCTCATTGTCCAATCAGATAGTAGAGCTGAAGCTGGAGCATGAACAGGAGAAGACGCACCTATTACAGCAGCATAACGCAGAGAAGGATAGCCTAGTCCGAGACCATGAACGGGAAATTGGAGACCTGGAGAAACAGCTTCACACTGCCAATATGGAGCACGAAAATCAAATCCAAGAGTTCAGGAAACGAGATTCACAGGTAATTATCAATAATATTTGATACAACGGGGATCTATTTTTAAAAAGTCATCAGCGTTTCATGTTTTCTTATTATTCTTGTTGATGCACGCTGTTTGATCATTTGCAAAACTGACAAATAAATGTGATTTTTTTGTTTTCTCCCCACCCCCTCTTTTGGGGGATGAATAAAGCTTTAACTACAGAAACCACAGGTAGCCAGATTAAAAATCCCATGGCGCGCTATAACTTGGCCCCTTTTTTATAATCTTGTCTCAGTTCCTTTCATGATGGATTTTTTTTTAAGGTATCTGCCCCTTACCCCTCCCCTCAGCCTTAGCAAATCCCTAGGAAATATATCAGCCTCACTCCTTGCTTTTTGTTTTAATCTCTGTAGGTAATCAAGCAGCTGTTTTAATATTTGCTTTTCCTTCCTAGTGTTGCTTTTTTTCTTTGGACTCTATATTTGATTAGGTTACTGAGATGATAACTGATAAAGAGAAGGGCTACCCCCCATGAGCACGCCACGCCTCCTGCCTCACCCCTGCAGTCCCTGCTGGAGGCCATTTGCAGAATAACCCCCAGCTGTGGCAGCATTTGACTCTTCAAACTTAGGGATGGAATGTGCACTGTCAGCATGGAAAATTACCTTTATAAATTTCAGATGGAAAAAAATCTTATCGGGTGTGTTTCTTTGTGGTACAATACATTCTTTACGGTATATATAATCAAAGGCCTTTAGTGTATCCTCTTGAGGAGGTTGCTGTGAAATTTTATTAAAGAAAAATTGAAGAGCAATTGATAACAATAAAAAGATAATTTTCTTTTCTAATAAAACCATACCATCCAGTAGGTCTAAATACCTCTCTCGCATTGAAATCTAGCCATATTATCCACACCACACATGAGCTTCTTCCTGGTTATCCTTCCTCCCCAAATAACGTAGATTTTAAATAGCGAAATAGACCTTCTGTTTGTTATAATATGCGTTTAAGCAATTCCATAATTATCTAAACATAAAAGTACTGCTGATTAAATAGATGTTATGTCTTGAGTGGAAGGCGGGAGACGGTAAGGCAAAGAATAGGGCTATTGGTCATCTTCATTTGACCTTGCGTTGTGTTTTACCTTTGGATAAAGATGGAGGTACAGGCTTTTTTGTCAGTCACATGCATTTCTAGGAAAATTATTTAAATTTGTTTTATGGGGGTTTGTTAATTAAAGAGGTAGTCATTGTAGTAGCCCTAGTACCAGAATAGTCAGGTGGTTCCTGTGAAATCAACGTGTGTTATATTTTTGCCACCAACCTCATTAGAGCCCTTATAAAATATATTCTGATCTTTTAATTGTTAGTATTACAATTTGTTAAGAATATTTTCACACTTACATTCTCCTTCGAAGATGATGTTAAGCCTTACCATTGTCTTCTTTGAGAAGATATTTGGGTTCTGAATCAGTGCAGGATCTGTTTGCATGGTAGAATTGAATAATCGATACAGTTAAATACATTAATTTATACAACTTCTAACTATTTTCGTGGTGTTGTAGAAAGCTGACACAAACAGAGGCCAAATTTAGAGGAAATCTTTGTGACTTTGCATATGTCGTATCTGCCATATATAGGGTGCGGTTCATCCAGTGATAACAAAAGGGAAATTTTAGAATTATTACATATAATTAAGCCACAGGGAGAGTATAATGAAGTTATTAATTGAATTTCTTCTAATTGAAGTATTAATCTGACCTCTTCAAATGCTGTAGCATACGATTGATTATATTTCTGAGATTTTCTGTCTTTCTTGGAACAATTGGAATTGCTGTCCCGGGAATGCTAGTAAGCATTGGAAACTTAGGCTAAATGCATTCTTGATCAAAATGAAAATGATTTTCTGCAGAAGCTATGCTAAGTTGTTTTTAGAGAACATAGTTTTAAAAAACTCTTATCAGTAAGTTATATTTTAAAAAATCTTATCGTGTATACCAAAATGCTGAAACTTGTATTTATTTTGGACTATTTATTGGGGCTATTAATTCACGGTTTCCTCAGGTAAGTCCTAAATTTTCCAAATATATCTTTTCATGACTGTGGTCTAAGTAGTCTAATGCATAATACCTTTTAGGTTCTGAATTCCATTCACAAATTTCAGAAAAAGCAAAGTGACATATCTTTTTTAAAATAGAAGAGCCTTTTTAAAAAATCACTGTTTTGTGGTTTGATGCAGAACAAACACAAGTATCTTAAATACTGGATTGTGTAATGTCTTATTTGCGTTCCAGGGAGACATTTGATATTCAATTCATGCCCGGCTGCTCCCATTTAGCAATGGAGGCCATTTTGTAAAAAGGACTAGTTGGAATATTTAAGCAAAAGAGGACAGTGAAATATCTATTCCGGGGGCTCTGGCTTTGTTCGCTGCTTTTCTTCTGTCAGATTCTTGATTGCAAGCAATATACTAAAAATCTACTTTTGGCTTCTTTCAACTATGTAATATGTTGTATGCTAATAAAACCATTGTTATAAAGTATAGTCACCTACCTTAAGGTGAATCATATCAACTGGGAGCTCCCTTTTGGTGAATATGCTATATAATTATTACAGGTGCGTTGTTATTCAAGTAATTTTTGTTTTATAGAGAAACAATAAGATACAGTAATATAACTAAGGACAGTTAACCATTTCTCTCTTTTTATTTGGTGCATTTAGCTAATTATTCTATGCATACATTATATTTTTGCCATAATTCCTTGATTTTCAACGATGGGAGAGTTTATGTTGTGATACTTACATTTGCTAACATGCACATTAAATTTTCCTACCTTCATATAAGATATTCAGTCTGCTATGTACCTGAGGTCATAACGTTTAAGGAAAAGCACCCAGATCAGTAGATTTCAAGACATATGGAAATTCGCAACCTCATTATCAGATAGTTCTCATTTGCCAGATCCCTCTTATTGAAGTTATTTTGGAGAATGATTTGCTTGAGTCCATCATGTTTTTTAACATAAAGGACATTTATAGTTTTGTTGTGATCATCTTAGGAAAGCTTCTTCCAACATGGTAGTCCTCGTGTAATTCTTGTTTTGCTTTTGAACTGTAATGTAGTGAAAGAATTTCTGCAGTTTATCCCCTCGAACTTGAAGAAAAACAGAACGTAGATTCCTCGATCCCTTGGTTGTGCTTTTAGGACCCTGAACCACTCAGAGGTTGCTTGATCTTTGATGTTTGCTGCTGAAGTGAATGGTGTGTATGAGCCCTTGTAGAGACTGTTCTAGAGGACCTTTGTGATTCGCCCCAGAGGTGGTGTCCCCATGTTGGGACAGCTCTCTCTGTGAGCTGTTGAGGTTCGGATGCATTGAGTAGTGAGAGAGGAACCACGGCAGCCACTGTGAACCACCATCTGTAGAGTGGAGAGGGTTTTCAGCGACATCTGAAAATACATTTAACTGGGGATTTGTATATAGTGAGGTGGGTCTTGCCTAATGCTGGCATCTCGATGCCTGTCTTGATTCCCTAAAATGAGAATCATGATTCTCATATGAACAGTTTTGCACAATAAAGACAGATCATCTGGATTTTGCCATACTGACTGACAGTAAGAGGCTACATCGATCGCCGATTCTAAAATGTGGGATTTTTAGAGCCCCTCTTCTTTCTCTCTTACACTTAAAAAAAAGTTTTCCAAAAAAGATGTTTATGATAGGACAATTTTAAAAATTATATCTTGATAACATTATCTTCCATGAATTTGGGAATCTGGGCACAAGATAAAATGTCCATTTATGAACTGGGTGTGTACATGTGTGCAGTGGATTAAGTATGGGTTATTATTCTTCAAAGATTACTCGAAGGGTGAATTTAACGATATGTATGTTCTGAACACTATTGTTGAACCTATACATGGTCTTTGGGCTTTGGGGTGGCTAGTACTTTTTCTGTTGAAAACGTTTGATTTTAATTTCTTTATATTCCAAGCATTTTCAAAAAGGATTTGAGGCAGCATTTTATGATAAACACATACAGATGCAATATAACTGAAAATGGTAATTAAGCAATAAATGATATTAACCGCATCAGAAAATCCATACTTTTAAAGAAAATGCTCCAGTTAAGTACAAGTTTTAGCTCTGAGCTTGCCTAGAAGCCACAGTGAAGAGTGAAACATGATGAATTGTGTAATTCTAAATATCTAATGTAAGAAATCATACCAGTTCATTTTTTTCCTAACGCTCAATTCTGAGAGAAATATACGACGTGGGGCTTCACGTAAAAGGCGCTGACCAGTATAACTGATGATTTTCTCGATATGTTAAAACATTTGGGAATAAAATCCAGTGGGAAAACCTAAGATGCTTTAAGTACTTCCACAAAATGTAATTAGCAAGTTTATTTTAATGTGCCAAATTTTCATTTTAATTTATGGGTAATGCCATTATCCTCAACATCAAAAAATGCAGTTGCTTTGGGAGATCCAATTTAGTGGCTATTATGAATCAAAAGAAAGCATATTTTAAGTCATAAGCCTACATTTCTGTATTATCACTATATGACTCTTCCAGAAACCCTTAGAAAACATCTCTAGATCGGAAGTGCTTTAAAAGTTAACGCCCTAAACCCTCTTGCACTGTTGGTGGGACTGTAAATTGATACAGCCACCATGGAGAACAGTATGGAGGTTCCTTAAAAAACTAAAAATAGAACTACCATATGACCCAGCACTCCCACTACTGGGCATATACCCTGAGAAAACCATGATTCAAACAGAGACATGTACCACAATGTTCATTGCAGCACTATTTACAATAGCCAGGACATGGAAGCAACCTAAGTGTCCACTGACAGATGAATGGATAAAGAAGATGTGGCACATATATACAATGGAATATTACTCAGCCATAAAAAGAAACAAAATTGAGTTACTTGTCATGAGATAGATGGACCTAGACTCTGTCCTACAGAGTGAAGTAAGTCAGAAGGAGAAAAACAAATACCGTATGCTAACACACATATATGGAATCTAAAAAAAAAAAAAAAATATGGTTCTGAAGAACGTAGGGGCAGGGCAGGAATAAAGACACAGACCTAGAGAATGGACTTGAGGACATGGGGAGCGGGAAAGGTAACCTGGGACGAAGTGAGAGTGGCACAGACATATATACACTACCAAATGTAAAATAGACAGCTAGTGGGAAGCAGCCGCACAGCACAGGGAGATCAGCTCGGTGCTTTGTGACCACCTAGAGGGGTGGGATAGGGAGGGTGGGAGGGAGACGCAAGATGGAGGGGATATGGGGATATATGTATATGTATAGCTGATTCACTTTGTTATACAGCAGAAACTAACACAACAATGTAAAGCAGTTATACTCCAATAAAGATGTTTAAAAAAAAAAAAGATAACCCAAGAACTTTCGGTGTTTGTTTAAAATACAAATAGAGGTTTTCCCCAACTAAGCCATTTTTAAAAGACTGTGGGGGAAATATTCTTTTTCTGACGTGAAAAACATAGGTTATTCAGAATTTTCCAAATAGGACAAAAATCCTTATATTCTGAATAGATGCACTGATGCAAAGATCTCACTTTATTAGTATCCAATGGTGATGTAATAGAATTACATATGAACTAATAACATATTTGCATTAATATTGTATATATTACTGTGTAGAAGAATACTATTTCTTAGATACTTAATTATGAGAAAATAGAGAAAGATGCCCTTTCAAGTAAAGTCTACATTTTTGAGAGGTCACCAGCTTTCTTTCTCCATAATAATTCTAAAATTCTGTGATTATTTTCATCTTAAAAGCACAAAAGTAGCCTATATCTACCTATAATTAAACTATTATAAATAATTCAACTTGGTCCTCCTTGTGGAAAAAATTATATTAAGTTTAATAAACAAAAACAGGCTGAGACAAGGAAATTGATTTCTCTAAGAATGATGCATTTATCGAAGTATTATACAATGTATCTTTAGTCCTGTGCATATTTTTAAAATGTGGCAGTTACCATGGAAACCACATTCTATGGCATGTGGTCCACTTTTAGATAAAGAATATTCCTTTTCAAGACAAGCCTTCCAAATAATAACATATAAAGTATTCCATTTGCAATAAGAACTTCATATCAATCAATAATGATTGCTTTAAAAATCTGTCCTATGTTCTCATTATACTTAATGGATTTTTAAAGAAATATTTAAATTGTTTTGAAGAACATTAAGTTGTTCTTAATGATTAAATGCTGAGGATATAATGTGATCACTCTGCAGTGGTGAAAACCGGGAGACTGCAAGGGAACACAAGTCTGTGTACACAGCGTGTTCCTACAGATAAGAAGCCTTTAGTCATATCGAGTGTCTGAATATCCAGCAATAATGTTGTCAGATTAAGTCATCACGAGAGATGACTGCATCCAATTATTTTCATTTGACACATAAAGAACCTGTGGTTCCAAGGTCATTATCTTGCCCAAGGTCACAGAACTAGCAAACCGGGGCTTCTTAATTCAGTGCTCTTTATCTCACGGCCTCTTCCAAGAAAGGTTTTAGATTTTTGGAGACACTTGGACATGGCAAAAAAGGAAGAGGGCTGTGTGAATCTCTGCCGGGCATGGGAGAGAGACACTGCTACCTTTGTTCCCATGCTGAGATTCTCATCTCAATTTGCATTTCTTTCATTGAGTTGGTGTACTTGATGGTGCTGCCGGTCGTAACTGAACTGGGCTGCTCGAGTCCGGTTTGAGTCAGCAGTGCCTCTGGAGCAGTCCTGAATTTCTCTGCTCGGCCCCTTCCATCGCATCGCCTCATCCAGCCCTTCCAGTCCCCCGTAAGGATTAAGTTTCCTATTTGGAAACGGTTTTGACCTTCTTGCCTGGGTCAGAAAATGACTCGTATGTATTTCCACTTTGTCCATGAGGAAAGATTCTGAAAGTGCCGCAAGTTGCCCAAGGTGACATAACTAGTAGCGTAGCTGGCGCTCGCGACCCCTTGCCCTGCCCATCCGCCTGCTTATGGAGGAGCGCGTTGTCTCTGAATTTCATTTATTCTGCGTAAACTCCATTCCATTTTCATTTTGGATTCTTAATACATTGCTAGGTTTAAACACTGATACCCATACGTCAGGCTATATAAATCCAAATCAGGTTTTAGCCAGTAGTTTCAGTCTCTCTCCAGAGTGACAGTCATGGCTATGTCTATTCTGAAACCAGCTAAACTCGGAAGAGATATGCATTTCTTAATATTTTATTTGGAATAGAATTCCTTCCCACAAATTTTAGAATTTAAAGTTTCCTATGCTTTTAAATGGGTTCACTTTTGGTTTTCACATTATTACTGAAATAAGAAGGTATGTCCAGAGTAAGAATCCAGTAAGCTTTTAGGTCAGTGGGACCTACCAATCTTTATAAGATATTGCTTAGGAATTTGCTTTCAGTGTTGGCGAAATACGGTTTGTTGTGAATGGTTTACTATAGATGAATGTCTGTTATATTCATACTAATTTGGAACATTACATATGATCCATTCCTTTTAACGGAGTGACTTTTTAAAGCTCAAAGACTTCAATGTTGGCATTTTTTTCCCTAAAGGGATCCTTGTAAGAATCCTATCACACGGCAACAGCTGGTCAAAACCTCCTAGAAATGAGGTCGAGGTGGTTTAGTAAGTTCAAACCTGGAGACTTTCTTGATAGAAATACAAAGAACAATTAGAAAAACAAATTATGTTGATGCAGTTTGAGCTGAGTTCTAGAGTAATTTTGGTCAAAATGAAAAACTTTCAGAAGAGTTTTCTTTTACATAAAATACTCCAGCAATAAATCACTGTTCCACATGAGGGATGTCATTCCCGTTGCCATATGGAAAAACGCCTTCGTTTAGCCCTTTGCCCTTAGCGTTTTGCCCTTCCTTCTCCTCGCCTCTGCCTTAAATGAAATTACTGAGGAAGTTGGCAGAAGTTACCTGGGAGGAAACATGGGACGAATAGCTCTTCTTCCTTGATGTCTTGGAAAAGTCATTTTTGGGTTTCTGACTCAGTTCCCTAAGAGACGTCCCTGATGTCTTCATTTGTATATTTGAGGTAATTTTTTGGGACTGAGAGGTTGAAGACAGAGTACAAGAAGTGACTGGCAAAATGATGATATCATCAAATGTTCAAAGAGCTGGCAAATTGAAGCTCATTAAACTGTCATTTTGTCTTTGGTTCAGGACTGATTGGAATCACGCCTAGTTGCAGGATACGAAAGATATTTAACACCTGAGCATTTTCCATGAGAAAAGTCACAGAAATTTCTGTTGGGGAGACCTCGAACTCCTGTTTGAGGAGGAGAGCAAGGCATTACATGAAAATAATTGTCTATTTTCAAGCTACTTTAATATTTGTGTAGAGAAAACCTTGGAAAATATTGTCGCTAGAAGGAAACTTTTGGATAATAAAAAGTGGCCTCATTGAGACCTAGTTGGTGGATCATTGTGGAACTTGAGATAATATTTTTCCATTGAAACAAATATAAAAATTTAGTGAAAGTTATTTTTCTTCACTTGTTTTAACAATTAATTTAAATTGTTACCTGACCTCTCAAGTACTTTTGGGTATTTGTATGCTGAGAGGTTGGGGAAAGATCACAAGAAATCATGAAGAAACAGTGCACAATTAGACCTGCAGGGTTTGAAAATGTGTGTTATTTTTCCTGTCCATTTGGATTTGTTTTGCTCGGGTATGAAGTCAAAGCCTGAAAGTAGTAGTAAGATTTGAGAATGAGCTAATGGTGTCCTCAGATACCATAAGAAGTTTGCTGAAGTTTGTGGCCTGGACCTGGGGTCTCTTTCCTTGTTAGTGGGGGCAGTTGCAACGCAGCAGTGCTCTCAGGGTGTGTGTGTGTGTGTGTGTGTGTGTGTGTGCGCGCGCGTGTGCGTGCGCTTGCGCACGCATGGGTGTGTTTGTGTCCCAGTGACATTATCGCTCTGTGGTACAGAGGAGCTTTCAGTGAACATGCAGCAATGGTCCAGCCAGGCCTAGCATCTTAAAACAAGGGAATTTTCCAGTAAGGACTTGAAAGTTGTAGGTCTTTAAAAAGGTTAAGATTAAACTGGTGACTCATTCATCTTAAGTCTACTCCTTAAGTCAGTCTTTATTAATGAAACAAACCCCAGATCGCTAGGGTCAAGTGGGACCTTATTTATTTCGTTATTTGCAAAGATGTCATTTAACGTACAAAATGCATGTGTTTACCAAATGTTTCCTGAAAGCTAATTTTTGTAATGTAAATGTTATCCACACTTGTTGGGCAAATTTTACAATAGCTCCAGATAAAATGATGCTGGCATGTGCAACAGGAGAAGTAGAGTGTGAGGGTGGAAAACTTTTGGTTCTTTATTTATTCAAAAATTGCTTCCAAGGCTGTTGTTAGACAAAAGCCCTGAGTTCAGGAGGTGCCGTGTGTCCCCGGCCCCTGTAAAGCCTGTGTGGCTGGTTCAGGTCTTGAGAGCCGTGCAGGTGTAGGACATGCAGCAAACATCCCAATCTATTGCCATAAAGTCGGTGTTTCTTAAAAAAATTCAATTCAGAAATAGGAATAGCAGAGTAGATCTTCTCAGAAAAATCATAATTATTGTTGACTGTTCCGATTGCTCTTTGAAGTCTCATTGTTCCATATCGATATTGACAAAATGGAACTCTGTGACTTGAACACTTTTATAATTGTGACTCTTTGGATCATGTATAAATCAAATTTATTTCCACATACGTTTTCCTATCTGTCAGAATTAGGCAGAATTATGTATACGGAATTTGCTTCTGACACAGCCTTCCTTCAACTTGATTCATTTACTCAGTAAAGGTATTTTGAGTGCAGTTCTGTGACAGGCCCTGGGGATGGGGATATACACCTTCAGGAGGTGGCTTTCACATGAATGTTGCCCCAAGTTGTGTAGGGAATGGTCTCTCTGGCCCTAAGAGGATTCCTTTCAGGGTTACAGAAAAGAACAAGATAGATCAGTCCTCTGCTCTAAAGGAACTTACACTTGAATGGGGGAAAGACAGATGATAACACAAATCACAACTTAACAAGGAGAGCATTGCGTGACAGTCCCTGTTAGGTGCAGAGCTGTGGTACTGTGCCCGGTGACTGTTCGCTGGCCGTCAGCGAGGCCGCTCCAGGGGGAGCTGTCTAAGCTGACGGAAGAGAAGAGGAAGCCTGTGTGTCAGGAGCAGAGCAGGTGCAGGAAGGGCCGGGCCTCTGAGGAGCTGGGTTTGACTCTGCATGCGATTGGAAGACAAGGAGAGGCTTCTGAACAGGAAGGTGACGTGATCTGACTCACGCTTCTAAAAGGCCACTGAGGCTCTGCGGGCAGTCCTGGGTGTCTGTGTGATGTTTGCATTTGTCGGTAGGACTTGCTGATGGGTAAGCTGTGGGGAGTGAGGCAAAGAGGACTTCTGTAGAGTTAGGGTTTGAGCAGCTATAGTTAGACGATGGTGCCAGCTATGAGGGCAATTAGGAGGGAATGAAAACAAAGTTCTGCCGAGTTAAGTTCGAGCCTCACGTTAAATATCCAGATGGAGGTGCGTCAGACAGGGAGTTGGAGATGCAGGTTGAGACTCCAGAAATACGAATTTGGACATCATTGGCATACAGGTGATAGATAACGTATGGGCCTAGATGCAGTGATCAATTTCTTTCGAATATGAAAACAAAGGTGCTGGTTCATGACCAGTCTCGACCACTTGCTGGCTTTATAAACCTGAGTAACCAATTTCATATCTCTGATCATTGTTTTCCACATCTGTGATATCCAGTCGTTCATTCAGCGGTGTCCTCTACTGAGCTCCCACTACGTGTCAGGCACCGTAGTCAACCTTGGAATATTCAAAACGGAGTGATTCTTGCCCTCCAGCTCATATAGTCTATGGAGAAGCAGGCATTTGTGCATCTGTCATGATAGGAGGCCAGTATGGTTCCTTCCAACAGCTGGGGGCAAAGAATACCTTCCTTTCACATAGACGGAGGGTGCTTCTGCATAGAGCAGAGACACAGTAACACCCCTGGTCAGAAGGACAACCTGCCCTGGCCCACAGGTCCCCATGGGGCACCCTTTTGCTGGTGGTACCACCTGATCCATGTGATGATTTAATCGGGCCCTTTAGGATGCCTAGCTCCCCTTTCTTTGGGGTGGAGGGAGGTCGGTACCCTCCTGGCTGCTTTCTACTCTCTGGAAACTGCCTACATGCCCGCCTTGCCCACCTTGTGTGTAAGGAACTAGTAACAGTACCAGCGTGGAAATGGGCAGTTATATCTCGGGGCCTCCTCTAGCGGACCCAGCCTTTAGGCCTTCTAGAGTTACACACGTGTGTATAGCAAAGTGCAATGAAGTGAGGAAGTGCCTTGATCCCAGGTAAAGAAGAGATGGAGTTATGGAGTGTGGGGAGATAGGGTCTGGGAGGGGATAAGAAAAGGTTGATACCATATGCATTGAGGTTTTTTTAGTGAATAGAAATTTGCTACGCAAATTAGACTAGGAAAAGTATTCTAAACAGGAGTAGCAAGATCAGTACCTGCAAAATACTTTACACCATGTTGGGAAGTCAGAACCAGCTCTCCTTGAACGCCGGTCTCCAGTTTGGGGTTTATACTGTCTGTCTGTGCTGCCATTTCTGTGTCTTCCATTTCCTTACCTCAGTGTCCTACCTGCGACACTTGTTACCCCTTCTGGTAATTATTTAGAACAGTGTTCTCCCAAGTAGGGTCCATTAGGATATAGGAAGAAAGAAAAGAACTTCCATTTATGTGTATTTGTATTTCATCTATTTTGTGTAAGTTTTTGTAATGTGCAGAATGTATTAATATGGCAGTGTCACAGATATACACATATACATGCTAGGTTGCATGCTCCAGTTTTTTATGATAGGCGTGTCCAGTGCAAAGTGGAGAGATCATAACTGTCGACAGTCAGAAGTCACTGGAGAATTGAAGCAGAGGATTAAGAGTCGTAAGGCAGTGAGATTGGAGGCTGGGTGGCTCGTTGGGAGTCATCCTAGTGACAGGTGATGAGGGACTTAGCCAAGGCTTTGGCGACAGGAAAGCTGATGTGGCAGAGAGGGAGGGAGAGGAGGCCGGAGCTGTGGTCCATGTGCACAGGGCATCAGGTTGATGTCACTTAGGCACCTGGGAATATAAGGCTAGAGTTCAGAGGAGAGCTCTCCTCTGGAAATAAAGGCTTGGGGGTCACCAGGATGGATGGCAGCAGGTACCAACTGTGAGGATGAGCCCCTCTAAGGAGGGGAATGGAATGAGGGTGGGCCACACTCATTGCCTAAGAGAAGATGGAGGACATAGCACTGAACGAGAAGACTGGGAAAATGGCTCAAGGATGAGGGCAAGGGAACCAAGAAAAGGTGGTGATTCAGGAGCCATAATGCCTGACTCCTGGGTTTTTGTGAGTTTGAAATGGGCAAATACTTTCAAATAAGCCTGTAAATGTTAGTTTACGTATTTCAGTTTGTGAACCGTGGCCAAACAACGTAGACAGACGGCCGCACCAAATGAGCAGCAGTCCGTAAGGACCGACTCCACGTGGCCCAGTCCTGCCGCGGGACACGGGCTCTCAGATCAGGGAAGCCAGCGATGGGAAGGTAGACCCAGGTGAAAGCCGCATCGCGGCTCGGAGTGGCGGGTCGTGCTCGACCTGCACCCACGCCAGCCCGGCTCCCGCCCGGCCCCACTTCCGGGCCCGCTGCCGCTCCCGGGAGGCTGGGGTCCACGGAGAGCCGCCGGGTTGGGGACAGAGGAGGGTGTCGCAGACGCCCTGGAGATCAGCCAGAGAGGCGCAGAGGAGCAGGGTGTGTCCTGGCCCGCACAGGAGCTCAGCGTCTGAGCCTCCGAGGTCGAGGCCTGGGAGATGGGAGACCACAGGCTGCCCGCAGCCCTGAGATGCCCCGACGGCGCCCCTGCCGGGCCCGGGGCCCAGTCGCGAGGCTGCTGGAAATCGCCACGGGGAGCCTCTCTCGTTTGCCCTCTTCCTTATTTAACGCGCGCGCCTTCACTGCCTCACTCATGCGTGCGTTTCAGGGTTCAAAACGGATAAATATTACACAGCAAGGCGACTTCTGGAGTAGGTAACTCGTGACCGCTTTTACACCTTAAATGAATAGAGGAGAAAGGAACAAGTGATTTCTCTTAAGATGGAACTGTGTCTCCAAGGGTTCCTTCACTTACCTCTTAGTTCATTCCGCATTTACGGAGCACCCTCATGCGCCAGCCACTGCTCTGAGAGAAGGGACACAAAACAAATAAGACACAGCCCTCGCTGGAAGAGCTCCCACTCCGCCAGGCAGTTTAGCAAGTCCGCAGAGCACCGCGAACGAGAGAATCGCCCTTCCCTGCTTACCTGCCCCGCGTTCCCAGTCAGGAGGCTGCGTGTGCCCCAAAGAGCCTGGGAACGCCCCAGAGGAGGGAAGGTCTGAATAGCACTGAGGTGCAGAGGAAAGTAAGCGACTGCATCACGGAATTGTTTCTCGTTAAATGGCTCTCGTCAGAGTGAAATCCGGATTGACATGTATACACTGGTGTGGATAAAATCGATGACTAGTAAGAACCTGCTGTATATATAAAAAAAAAGAAAAAACCTATTTATTAAAAAAAAATAATAAAAAAATAAGGCTTTTTCCAAAAAAAAGTTCTTGTCGCATACACACACAAAATTGTAACTACGTGAGGTGAAGGATGTTAACTAGACTTATTGTGATAATTTCACACCATATGCAAACATCAAATTATTATGTGACACTCCTGAACTAATACAATGTTGTATGTCAATTATACCTCAATTTAAAAACCATTATGTACATCTAAAACTAATACAATGTTATATGTCAATTATATCTTTATTAAAAATTAAGTTAAAAAAAAGTGAAATCCGTCACACTGAAGAAGCGGGAGTTTTGATGGATGGAAAGAGTGGAAAAGGAGACGGAAGAGGAACACTGTCCTGGTGGGACACCATCGAGGGTGGGAGCTGCGGTCTGGAGACGCGCGCGCCTGGCGGTGGGGGGCGGGGCAGGGACAGATGCAGGAGCTGCAGACGACGAGGTGGGACCTTCAGCTGCCTCGAAGTCAGGCCCAGGGTTAGTGGCGCCCCGACAGTCACCTAGAGACACGGCAGAGGCCGCGGCCCCTACCTGAGGAGGGTGACCCCTTGGAGCACCTGTCCTCTAGGGCCCGGGGGCTCCCGCCGCGTGGGCACGCTGCTTACCGCCCCCTGCCTGCCGGGGCGCCCTCCCCTGCACCCCAGCCCCGACCCTGGTCCCCGCCTGCTGGGCCGCCTCCTTGTGGGACTGGCGGAGGTCAGCTCTCCGAAGCGGACAGGCGTGTGCTCAGGGCCTGACCCGTCGTGGCCGCACAGGGTGACAGCGAAGGGCAGCGCCCGGGCTCCGAGCTGTGGAAATAGGAGTAGCCCTGCAGGAGGGGAACGTTTCCAACTAGAAATGGCCTGCTTTTATTTGTTCCTGAGAAGGAGAACCGAGCAGAGCGCGCGTGCTGGACACCTGCACCGGCTTTCTGGGAAGGGGCAGGTGTGAGCTCAGTTCTGACAGAAGGCGGGCAGACCCGGCCGGGCGGCGCTGGAGTGAGGGGTTGGGACTTGCCCCCACGTCGTGTGCCTTCAGAGCTGTGAGCGCTTCCCCCGCACCTCGTCATGGTATCAGTTACAGGCCAGCCCTTGGTGGGAAAGCCTTTTTCTGCTACTGCTCTCTGGTGGCCCGTGGTTGCTGTCCAGGAATACCGTGAGGCCGCTTCGCAGAGCACGTCAGATCGACGAGTCAGACGACCTAGAGCCTCTCGCCACCCAGAGCAGCGCCCAGGGGCTTACACGCGGTATTAGGGCCCTTGCTTTTCGGGTGGCATCAACGTCATACTGCAGTTGGGGCTGCAGTTTTTCCCCCTAAGCACCTCTTTCTCTTCTGCAACCCTATGGCAGCCCATGGTTGTTTAGACGGAGCTCAGGAATGTTTTTAAATATTAATTTGGTTTGACATGACTTGGTGCACAAATTAATTATTCAAGCACATATTGTTCCACGTACATGAAAAGAATGGAACTGTAGTGAGTCGCGTTCTGACTACCACATGTGCATCATGATGTTACCAGCAACAGACTATTAAGAGAACAAAAGCTGGCAACATACAGTAACTCTGGATTTGGCCAGTCCCACAAAATTAGCATAAATATGTGAAGCGATCAGAACACTTTGGGACTTCCTAGGAAAGTGTCCCTATTCTTATCTAGTTCTAAAAGAATGTGGAGTAAACGATTCATTTAACCGAGGATAAAAATATGTCTGCTATGCAGTTATAATCGTGTGTCATTAATCAGAAAATACTGCAGAAACTCTGACAAATTAAAAACACAAGGATGTGTCTGCAAGGGTTTTTTCAGCCATTAAAAAGCTGCTTCACCTCTCAGGCAGGCTTTCATGGCAACTCCTTGCTCAGTGTACTGACATCTTCAAAGACTCTGACATCTGTCGGCCTTTGAACTACCATTAAAAAATATTATCCCATTTCCATTCTTTTATGCCCATTTTTTTAATTATAGCCCTTCTTTCAAGTTGAGAACATGGTTGGTTTAAATGATGCTGTCCTTTCGTTTTCAGCCACCCAGCTGCGGTTTGAATAAATTGATGTAGAATCAAAGGCGGGACTTTAAAGGAAAAAGGTTTGATGGACTTGGACTCCGAACCAGATGAGGTTTTATGATGAAAAGGGTTTAATCCCAGCACAGGCATTGCGTCTATCAGTTGAGCAGAACAAAGCAATTCATATATATAGGTTCACGCGAAATGATCTATTTTTTTTTAACAGCACAGATCTCTTCAGGACTTGCAAATGTGGCATTAGCTAATATTCAGAGAGCTGATTTCCTTTCATCCACCAGAAGCTTATGATTATAGTACAGTTCTCGAATTGGAAATGAGAGCTGCAACACAGATTTAAAGCTGTGCTGTCTGATTTGTATTCAATCTACATGTCACTGCGGGACAGGCTAGTCTGGGCCAAGCTGGTTCCACACAGGGGAGAACAGTTTCATCATCTGAGATTCTTAGTCAAAAATATCACCAGCTAATTAAGACAACAGTCTCATGAGTATTAGCGAGGTGTTTGGTTGATTGGTATCTCTTAAAATTTGACAAGAAGGATTGAAGATGCATCCTCTCTTTTATTTCATGTGCTTCTTGCAGTGTTAATGTGCACAGGTGCATTGCAGGGGAATGAAGTGTAGTCAGTTAACTCAGACCACTTTTTTAGAAAAGGAAAACAACGTAACTGTAAAACAATGACTTATTTGGCCTTCAGATATTTCCCCTCATCCAATTATTGATCTGAAAAACAAAAAATCCTTTCTGAAAGTAGACTTCAACATTGCCTTTGCTCAGTAAACTACTGAATGATAAACGTTATTTTGAGCCAGACCATTCAGTAAGTAGATAAGTCATTTAGGATAATTGCAAACCTAGAACATAGATCTAAGTCCACTTTAAAGTAAAAAGTGATTAAAAAAATTTTTTTTCTATAATAATTCAGGGTAAACTGTACTTTTAATCCATTAGAAATTTACTTAAGATCATGCGCACCTGTTTTACATTAGAAATGTGCTATTTTTTCAGAGTAAAGAAATGGTTCTTCCATTTACTTGGAAGGTTTGGTACCATTTACTTGTACAGATTTGATCATTCTGCACCAATTATTTTTCATTCTCTTCAAATAGAATTTCTATTTTAAACTACAAATTAGTATCCAAACCGTATTTGAAGAAATTCTGAACATGCATAGTTTTAATCTGGCAAAACAGATGTCAGTTAGAGGAGCGGTACTTTAATTCTTCTCCTACTACGATCTGTGGTCTACCTCAATAGTCTAGAATGCTTCATTGTCTTTTTTTCCTCCCTTCTCTTTAGAAGAAAACATGGAATAATGCACTTTGATATAGGGTTTACCAGGAAGTACATTTTGCCTAGCCCTAACATATTTTTGTAGATTTATAAGTTTACTGAGTTACTTGGAAGAAGTTGGATTGCTCTCAGTATAATCATCATTGCTTTTCACTCTGGAATCCTATTTTAGCTTCCCCCTTTTTTATTATGCAATGGTGAGCCAATCTTTCACTGCTGTTAACCATGTAGTTAAGTTTTCATCCCTATATACATCCCTTTTGCTCTATCCTACTGAATTATGTCTGTGTCTTCCCAGTGAGTCCTAGTTTTCCCCTGCTTCTCCCACTTCTCCATCTGAATTTCTTATTTCTCTACCAGCTCCACGACCTTACACTAAATATTGTGGTCTCCCCGCCCTTTTTTTCCCTTAATTCTTCTGTTAAGCAGCCGTCTGCATGTCAGTGGCCTTAAATAACAGCTATGTGCTAATGACTCAAAGCTCCCATCCCTCATGTGAGAACTGGTCGCAGATATCCAGCTGCTTCCTGGCCCCTTCTCTTAGCTCACAGACGCCTCAGATGTCACATGTCCAGAACTGAAACCTCCACCCCCGTCTTTTCCATGTCTATGAGCTCAGTGCTCAAGCCACAACTTGGGTGTCATTCTTGAATGGCTTACCTTTCTCTTAATCCGTCAGTAAATACCATAGATTCAGCCCCCCAGAATCTATCTCGAATCCATTCATTTCCTTCCCTTCCAGCCGCTCCCTAGTCCAGGACACCACCGTCTTTCACCCAGACCTCCACAGTAGTCCCCTAACTGATAGTCTTGCTTTCCTTCTTGTTCTTCTCAGCAACCATAATGATCATTTTCAAAATATATGTTGGATTACAAAACCTCCCTGCTTAAAATCCTTCAGTAGCTTGTATTTAGAATAAACTCCAAGCTTCTTAGCATGGCCTACAGAACCTTGCATGAACTGGCCCTATTGTTACTTTCCCAACACTTTCTCCCGCTCTTCTCCCCTGGCTAACTGTGCTGGAGCAACACCAGCTTCTTTCTCATTGCTGAAATATACCAGACTCTTTCTAGCCTTCATACTTTGGCCCGTGCTATTTATTGGGACTGGAAAGCTTTTGCTCTGGCCCTTGGCATGAGCAGCTTCTTCTCATTCTTTAAGTCTTAGCCTAATTGTTAACTCCTCACATGGGCCTTCCCTAAAAAGGGCTTCCTTTCAGTGATGCAGGCCTTCCTCAAGAAACTAGAAAAATCTCAAATAAACAACCTAACCTATCACCTAAAAGAATTAGAAAAAGAAGAACAAACAAAACCCAAAAGCAGAAGGAAGAAAATAATAAAGATCAGAGAGGAAATAAATAAAATAGAGATTAAAAAAAAAAAAGGAAAGGATCAATAAAACCAAGAGCTGATTTTTTGAGAGGATAAACAAAATCAACAGACCTCAAGCCAGGATCACCAAGAAGAAAACAGAGAGGACCCAAATAAACAAAATAAGAAATAAAAGAGGAGAAATAATAATTGATACTACAGAAATACAAAAAATACAGCCTGCCAAACTGAGTCAAGAAGAAACAGACAAATTGAACAGACCGATCACTAGAAGTGAAATAGAATCTGTAATTTTAAAAACTCCCTGCAAACAGAAGTCCAGGCCTGAATGACTTCACTGGGAAATTCTACCAGACATACAAACAAGAACTTATACCTTTCCTTCTCAGTCTCTCCCAAAAGATTGAAGAGGAGGGAACACTCCCCAAGTCATTCCATGAAGCTACCATCACCCTGATACCAAAACCAGACAAAGATACTACCACAAAAAGAAAATTACAGGCTAATATCTTTGATGAATATAGACACAAAAATCCTCAACAAAATATTAGCAAACCAAATCTAACAATACATAAAAAGGATCAAACACCATGATCAAGTTGGATTTCTTCCAGGGTCACAAGGATGATTCAACATATGCAAATCAACCAAAGTGATAAACCACATCGATCAAAGAAAAGACAAAAACCACATGATCATCTCAATAGATGCAGAAAAAACATTTGATAAAATTTAACATCCATTCATGATAAAAACTCTACCAAAGTGGGTATAGAGGGAACATATCTCAACATAATAAAAGCCATTTATGACAAACCTACGGCCAGCATAATACTCAACAGTGAAAATCTGAAAGCCTTCCTGCTAAATTCTGGAACAAGACAAGGATGCCCACTCTCACCACTTCTATTCAACTTGGCATTGAAAGTCCTAGCCACAGCAATCAGACAAGAAAAAGAAATAAAAGGTATCCAAACTGGAAGGGAAGAGGTAAAATTGTCATTATTTGCAGATGACATGATACTGTATATAGAAAACCCTAAGGACTCCACACAGAAACAGCTAGAAATAATAAATGAATTCAGCAAGGTAGCAGGATACAAGGTTAATATACAGAAATCAGTTGCATTTCTTTCCACTAATAATGAAATATCAGAAAGAGAAAGTAAAACAGCCCTGTTTAAAATGCATCCAAAAAAAATAACCTTGGAATACTCTTAACCAAGGAAGTGAAAGACCTATATGCTGAGAACTATAAAACATTGATGAAGCAAACTGAAGATGATTCAAAGAATGAAAAGCTATCCCATGCTCTCGGATTAGAAGAATTAATATTATTAAAATGGCCATACTACCCAAAGCAATCTACAGATTTAATGTGACATTACCCATGATATTATCAAATTACCCATGACATTTTTCACAGAACTAGAACAGGTAATCCTAAAATTTATATGGAACCACAAAAGACCCAGAATCGCCAAAGCAATCCTGAGGAAAAGGAACAAAGCTGGAGATGTAACCCTCCCAGACTTCAGACAATACTACAAAGCTACAGTAATCAAAACAGCATGGTATTGGCACAAAAACAGACATATGGATCAATGGAACAGAATACAGAGCCCAGAAAAACTGGCGCACCTGTGGTCAATTAATCTGCAACAAAGGAGGCAAGAATATACAATGGAGAAAAGATAGTCTCTTCAATAAGTGGTGTTGGGAGAGCTGGATAGCTTCATGTAAATCAGTGAAATTAGAACACTCCCTACACCATATACAAAAATTAACTTGAAATGTTAATATCTAAATATAAGACACGACACCATAAAACTAGAAGAGAACATAGGCAAAAAATTCTCGTACATAAATCATAGCAATATTTTCTTAGGTCAGTCTCCCAAGGCAAAAGAAATAAAAGCAAGAATAAATAAGTGGGATCCAATCAAACTTACAAGCTTCTGCACAGCAAAGGAAACCATAAATAAAATGAAAAGACAACCTACAGACTGGGGGAAAATATTTCCCAATGATGCGACTATCAAGGGCTTAGTTTCCAAAATAGACCAACAGCTCATACAACTCAATATCAAAAAACAACCCAATAAAAAAATGGCCAGAAGACCTAAATAGGCATTTCTCCAGAGAAGACATAAAGATGGCCAAGAGGCACATGAAAAGGTGCTCAACATCACTAATCATTAGAGAAATGCAAATAAAAACTACAAGGAGGTATCACCTCACACTGGTCAGAATGGCCATCATCAAAAAGTCTACAAATAACAAATGCTGGGGATGGTGTGGAGAAAAGGGAGCCCTCCTGCACTGCTGCTGGGAATGTGAACTGGTACAGCCACTATGGAGAACGGTATGGAGGGTCCTTAAAAAACTAAGAATAGATCTACCGTATGATCCACCAATCCCACTCCTGGGCATATATCTGGGAAAGATGAAAACTCTAATTTGAAATGATACATGCACCCCAGTGTTCATAGCATTATTTACAATAGCCAAGACATGGAAAAAACGCAAATGCCCATCAACAGATGAATAGATAAAGAAAACGTGGTACATGTATACAATGGAGTACTACTCAGCATGAAGAAGAATGCAATATTGCCATTTGCAGCAACGTGGATGGACCTAGAGATGATCATATTTAGTGAAGTAAGTCAGAGAAAGATGAGTATTATATGGTATCACTTATGTGTGGAGTACAAAAAATAATACCAATGAATCTATATACAAAACAGGAACAGAGTCACAAACATAGAAAACAAACTTATGATTACCAAAAGGGAAAGGGAGGGGAGGAGGGATAAATCTGGAGTATGAGATTAACAGATGCGAACAGTAGTTTGTACATAAAATGGATAAGCAACAAGAATTTACTGTATAACACAGGGAACAGTATTCAGTATCTCACAATAACCTATATTGGAAAGTAATCTGAAAAAATATGTATGTATATAACTGAATCACTTTGCTGTACACCTAACAATATTGTGAATCATATATACTTCAATATAAATAAATAGATAATATAAATAAATACATAAATAGGGCTTCCTCTATCAAGCACCTTGTTTGTGAACTTCATAGCACTTTTCCCAGTTTATATTACCTATGTATTAATTTTTTTGTCTACTCCCCCAATGGACTGAGAAAATGGACCTTCTGCGCTTTCCTCACTTCTGTATACCCTCTACTGAAAAGATTCTTGGTGCAGACCGTGGCCTCGGCAAACGTTTGTGAGCATCTGTGTCAACAAAGGCAGAGTCACTGAGCAATGGGAGCCACAGGAAAGCGGAGCTGGGCCTCCTCCGAGGAGCCGGCAGTGGCTTCAGAGCTGGGTTAGGTCACAGGGGTCGAGGCGACGGTCTGCCAGGCTCTCAGCAAGCCGCCAGCTCGTTAGCGTGTTTTGGTTGTGTGTGTGTTTGTTCTTTGGGGGATGGCACCGGCAGTGTATTGTCATTCCCATCTCTGAGTTCTCACAAAATTTCTAATCTACAATGACAAAAATAGGTGTGTAGCATTAGCCCATAATCACCGTGACGTCATTATTGTTTCCATGTTTGTGTCTTCCAGAGGAGGGACTGCACCTTATGTCTTTGCATCCAAAGATCCTGCCAGAGGGCCTGGCCCAATCAGTGAATGAATACAAATCAGTATATTTAACTATTTTGCAGGGATTGGTCTCGGTCTGGGCTCTGCTTGTTCCCATATTTTTTAACCTTCAGATTTCTAAAATATGCAGCCAGTTTCTTTATTAAATCTCCAAATCGTATTGACTTCAGAGAATTGGTTGCCACTTGGGTAATAATAAATTATAGCATTTAATTATAGAATATTTATATTCTATAATTATAGAATATTTATCCAACATATGCCAAGGCCCTCCTTAGTTTCGGACACATTGCTAGCTGCTGAAGATGTAAAAAATGAATAGCACACACTTAATCATTGGGGGAAAAGACAAGAAACATAAATGTAAGCGGAGCGTTAGAGACCTAATGGGACTTTGTGAGCTGCGAAGGACGGAGACCTCAGCCATCGCGGATGGGGTCCTCGGGCAGGGCGGTAGCGCCGTCTCTCCAGCGTGCACGTGCCTTGGGCACTGCTCATGTGTTCTTTTCTCCCACCTGAAAAGAGTGTAACTTTCCTCCTTTATTATTTCTTTAACTTTTTCAGTACGTACAGAACTATCTTACCTCTGTGTGGTGTCTCCGTGCAGAGGCTGTCGTGACCATGAAGGTCCAGGCACATAATCTGTAAACGTTCCTTTTTTAGTTCTTTGCTGAAAGCCATCACAACCAACTGAGGAGTGAATTACGCTACTGATTCCGTGGTGTTCGAACAATATTCCTACATATTTTAGTCTTCCTCTCCATAATTTATATTAAAATCTTCAAAAGGGTGGGAGAGTGTCTTTAATTTTGTTGTCTACTGGTAGCAACCATGAGATTGATCTGGTCTTATCTTAGAGGACTTCTGAGTGTTTCTCTGGTACATAAACTGAATTCAGTGTGTAGAAATCCTACTTTCCTATCACTGAGTGTTGCTACTCTGAGGACAAATGTAGCATCTGTGTCATGGGGTCCTGCGGTACCATAGAGACATCGCTTGTTCTTTCTATCCACGTCCAATGGGTATGATGTTATAATTAAGGGTAGTTAGCTGGCAAAGGGAACATAGTCTGAGTTCTTCAGGAACTTCTCTAGCTCTTTTCCAGGCAATAAATTGACTTTTAAGGGGGTAAAATAATGAGACGGCTGTTTGAAGCTATGTCTGATGGCCAAGGCGAAAACATATACACATGCAAGTGTGCGCGTGCACACACACACGCACACACACAGAGCCTTTCTTCTGCTTTGCCTCTGAAGTTCATGTGTGAAGTTGGCTGCATCTGTTCTCATAAAAATGACACAAGGGAAAAAAACACATCAGTCATAATGAAGCAGCATTGCTTTAGCTCCAGAGGGCCTTTGACTTCCTATCTCTATTTTTTGTTTTTACCATAATCATAAACTTTCTCATCTGAGATGAAGAGTGTGGAATTATTACATTTTGTTCCTTTATTAGGCAACTCTGGAGGCTGAACCATCAGGAGATTTTCTCGCTGGAATAGGAAGCGTTAAGACAATTGCCTGGCGTTGAGTACTGTCCCCACCCTTGTCCTGTGGTCAGAGGGGCGACAGCCTCACCCTCAGGGGTGCGTCTTTTACACCCCACGGTCACAAGGTTGTTCATTCTAAATCAAAGCCCTCAGAAGGTCTTCCTGACTCTTAGTTTTTTCTCAGATTTTTCATTTGGACTTTTCAGTCAGTGTCTTTGGGAAGTCAGATTTCTTTCCCTTTATGCTCAAGAGTGATAGTTTCAAGGTCTTAAAAAAATCTTGTTGTACTTTTCCTGTTTATTTTCAGAGCCTCTTGTTTTCATTGTATAGATGTAATAAAATGTCCTCTTCCCACGTTTATGAATTACCGCTCTCCTCCAGGGCGTTTTCCTGTCCGTCTGTTCATTCATGTACTTGTCTTGGCTCTTCTGTGCTTGCTGGCTTTGCTTTCTGTTCATGTTACAGAAGATGAATATTGTATTAGTTGCCTGTTGCTGTTGTAACAAATTACTACAAACTTCGTTGCTTAAAACAACAGAAATTTATTATCTTATAGTTCTGAAGGTGACGAATCCAAAATTAGTCTCACAAAACTAAAATCAGGTTGTGGGCCAGGGTGGTCCCTTCTGGAGGCTCCAGGGAAGAGCCTGCTTCCTTGCCTCTTCCGCTTCTAGAAGCCGCCACCTTTCTCCGCGGGCCTGCCCCACATCACGCTCCTTCTTGTGCTTCCATGGTCAGCTGTCCCCTCTGGCTCTGACCCTCCTCTGTCGCTCTTCTAGGGACCCTGTGATGGCATTGGGCCCACATGCATACGCCAGGGTCCCTGGTCACATCTCTACCCAAAGATGCCCCTTTTACCATGTGAGGTGACACAGTCATGGGTTCTGAGGGTTATGACATGGACGTCTTTGGGTAGAGGGGCCATTATTCAGCCTGCCACAGATGGGATGGCAGGAGAGCTGTTCTGTTGTATAAACAGAGTTTCTTTCCTGCCCCGCCTCCTAATATGTCTCTCCCTGAGTGGTAAATCAGAGTGAGTTCTTGGGTAGGGGTGACATTTAGACTGAAAGATGTGTTAGCATCCAGGTCCCTTAAATGCTAGGCTGAGGAGGGCTTTCTTCTGGGTTTGTAGAATCCACACTCGAAGCCTTAGGTTCCCTGGATTCTGTTCATTCAGTTTCTTTTTAGGTAAGAGCCTTCTGTCTCTCACCCAGACTGGGGTGCGGCCCCCCTCCCCTGTACACAGAACCTCAGGAGCTTGTTTGTATTTTCGCCTCTCGCTGATGTATTTACCATCTTTGCAGCACGCGAGCCCAGAACCCAGAGGGGCCCGGGTGGATGGAGGCCTGGCTCAGCTGAAGCTTCCCCATTGGCTCTGCTTTCACAGCTCATTCTATCCTCAAACACCTCAATATTCTCGTAACTACTTTCTAATCTGCAGATGCACCGACAGCTCCTGATTGGTGAATGTCTCCCAAACATGCCTGTAGTGACTTTGTTTGTACATCTACAGCTTTTCCTTTATTCAAGGTTGCTTCTTAGCCGTTCACTAAATGGGTTAAAGGTCACTAAAAGCAGGATTCTTAACATATCACAATATTCACTTAAAGATGTAAAAATATTTGTGATACAATGACGAAAATAGTGCATTCAAGGAATGAATACTGGTTAAAACTTTTTGCTAACTTGTATCTGATAACAAAATAACTTGATACTTATTACTTCTTAAACGAATGGCCTTTGAAATTGACTGGAATGAAGGGTCACTAGACACCTTAATAGACATGCAGCCTGCCGCTGCCTTCGGAATTTCACATTATAAAGTAGTGCAGTCACAGAGCACGCCATTAGGGGCCTTGCTGAGGTTTGGGTTATTCTGGAAACAGAGCCCGATACAAGAATCAGCATACAGGTAGTTTACTGGGGAGGGAATTCCAGGACTCTGAGGCGAGGGAATGGGGAGAACGAAACAGGGAAGGGAAAAGCCGATTGATCAGTTACTACTAAGAGCAAGGGGGTCTCCATCCCACTGAGGACCCTGCATGATCTTTCAGAAGACACCACGGAATTGTCCTGCCAAAGAATGTGAGTCTGGAGCATTTATCCCTGGAATTCTGGCTCCTTGTGATTGAGGGTGCTCCCAAAGGGCATCTGCCCCTGCACTTCCTGCTCCTGCACCTGCACTTCCTGCCCCTGCACTTCCTGCTCCTGTGCTTCCTGCTCCTGTGCTTCCTTCCTGCTCCTGTGCTTCCTGCTCCTGTGCTTCCTTCCTGCTTCTGAGCTTCCTGCCCCTGCACTTCCTGCTCCTGCACTTCCTGCTCCTGTGCTTCCTGCTCCTGTGCTTCCTTCCTGCTTCTGAGCTTCCTGCCCCTGCACTTCCTGCTCCTGCACTTCCTGCTCCTGTTCTTCCTTCCTGCTTCTCAGCTTCCTGCTCCTGTGCTTCCTGCTCCTGCACTTCCTGCTCCTGCGCTTCCTTCCTGCTCCTGTCTTTCTAGCTTCACCTGAACCTGGACTGAGTGGCCTTCCCTGGCTTTGAAGTAAGCTCGAGGTGGAAAACTGAGCTGTACCACAGCCCACTTGAGGTGGAATCGGGTACGAGTTGCCTGCCTTAGCTGGGCTGCAATCAGTCGGGTCAGAAAGATGTGGCCCAGGACACCAGGAAGCATCTAGAATTTAATGGAAACAGTGAAAGTGGGTCAGAAACAGAGAAGCATCTTTTTTTACACAATAGAGTCTTCCCTACATAACTGCATTAAAACAGCTTTCATAGATTTGAATCATGTTTATTTAAAACATAGCAAAGAAGCCCCAAGTAATCAGACTACATGAGTTTACTTCCTGTCCCTCACTAGGCCCCTTTAAAATGACAATAATGGAATAACAAAGGTATAAATCTACCACAACAAAGAAAGCACGAGGATGGCCATCAGCAGACAAGAGACTTAGGCACATTTCTGGAAGCAGTGCTGAGATGGCCAGCTGCTAGCTACACGTGAAGACGATTACAGCCTCGGAGAGAGCCTGTCTTCCTCATAAAACCCAGGAGAGGGCCAGGACTGAGAGATGCCACGAAGGAAGGGTAGCAGAAGAGATGTGAGGTGAAAAACAGGATTCGGTGAAAGTCAGCGTACAGAATAGGCGACTTATCTCGACCACAATCCCAGGATGGACAGCATTTATTCCCAGGCTGAGGGGAGTAAAGGAGCAAGTGCAGAGAGTGCAGGGAAGCTAGTGTGGGAAGTGACAGCTTGGGGCAAAGCCTGCTCTAGCACATGTTGGGGGTCCGTACCATAGCAGCACCCTCTCCTCTTGTTCACCCTCGAGCGCAGCGAGCCCTGTAAAACGCAGACTCGGGCTCCAGACACACACGGAGCTTCCACTCGGCATTTTACCTCCTCAGTCTTGAGCGTGAACAGACAACCCGGGATCATCTGACATTTGAGGCATGAAAGAGAAGGACAAAACAAACATGACTCCAGGGAAAACAAGGTACTTTAGGGAACAAAAAGTAAATTTAAGGAGAGCAAGACTGAAATACCAAATACGGTATTATATTTATAAAAGAAGAGCAGGCTGCTATGAAAATGTAACAATCAAAGGAATAAAAACGGGTCTGAAAGTTAAAAATTGTTTAAAATGTTTGCCAAAGCTAATGTTGAACAAACCTCCCACAAGCAGGAACAAAAGGCAGAGACAAAAATATGAGTATAAAAATGTGTTTTTGAAAGGTGAGACAGTTGATTAAGCCAGGTTGCTCAGTAGTTAACTGACGTTCAAGAAATAAAGCATGGAGGAATTATCAGTGTAGTCATAGTGGTCAAGTTCACAAGGCTGAAGGATGTGAGTCTTCAGATTGAAAAGGCTAATAAGTACCAACATAATGAATGAAAAAAACCTGCCTCTGCGCACATCACCACTAAACCTCAGAACAGGAGTAAAAGCGATATCCTAAAGCCTTGCAGGGTTCTTCACAGGAACAAGGTGGATTGGCATTGCATTTCCAGTAATAAATGGGAAAATACAGTAATGCCTTCACTAGAAGCATGAAAGGGAAAATTTTCAAACCAAAGATTTTTCAAATCAAAAGATTTCTATACATAAGTGAACAATCAGTCATATTGGGGAAAGCCATTGCAAACATGCAACGATTTGGAAAGTTTATTTCCTGCGTTTCTTTGGAAGTTGCTTGGAGGTGTTCTTCAGTAAACTAAAGGAGCAAATACAAAAGAGAAACGCAAAGGATTCAAGGACCGTTGGATCCAGACAGGAGAAGAGAAAAGGGAAGGCCCAGAGAATGGCTGCACAAAGAATCCAGAAAATACCCAGTCCAGATCGGCACAGATGGGGGGTGACGGGAGGAAAAGTCTAGATTCTATCCAAGAGAATTCGTAGTGTTAGGAGGCAATAAAAGCAGAAAATGAAAGGGAAAAAAAGAAAGTGAATTAGAAACCTTGGGGCATGGAGGGGAAAGGGCTGGAAAACTACCAGAAGCAAAATGTAGTTGTTTTGTAATATAGTATCTGGTTGTTTTGCACAATAATTAGACTATTAAATTTCACCTTTTGAAATCAATTTTATATAAAGCATAGAAAATTTATTCATGGTTACAGATACAACATAAATGTTACCAACCTTAACAAAAATACAGATAATAGAAGTAAAAACTCAGATAATCAAGGTTATGAGCATGATTCGGTGAAGATTAGGTCGTACTAACGTACTCATCGAATTAAGTGGGGAATTAAAAGGCACCACCCATAATTGCTGGAAAAGGAAGGCTTAGTTATTTTATTCAAAGTTGTATTTTTAATTTTTGATGGAACCTCCATACTGTTTTTCATCGTGGCTGCACTAATTTACATTCCCACCAACAGTGCACAATGGTTTCCTTTTCTCCACATCAAAAAATTTAAACTAGAACTACAATATGATCCAGCAATTCCACTTCTGGATATATATCTGAAGGAAACGAAATCACTATCCTGAAGAGATATTGGCACACCACGTTCATTACAGCAGTGTTTACAATAGCCAGGACAAGGAAAAAACCTAAGTGTCCATAAATGGATGAATGAACGAAGAAAATATATATAGATACACCATGGAATACTATTGGTCATAAAAAAGAAGGAAGTCCTATTATTTACTACAACATGGATGGACCTTGAGAGCATTATGCTAAGTGAGTTAAGTCAGACAGAAAAAGACAAATACCATATGATCTCACTTATATGTGGAACCTTAAAAAAACAAAGTCACAGAAGCAGAGAACAGATTGGTGTTTGCCAAAGGGTGAGACATGGGGGAATTGGGTGAAGATGGTCAAAAGCTACAAGCTTCTAGTTATAGGATAAATAAGTTCTGGGGATGTGATATACAGCATGACTAGAGTTGACAATACTGTATTCTAGATTTGAAAGTTGCAAAGAGTAGATCTTACAAGTTCTCATCACAGGAAAAATAACTGTAACTGTGGAGGTGATGGTGTTAACTGAACTTACTGTGATAATCATTTCACAATATATACATATATCAAATCATTATGTTGTATACTTTAAACTTATACAGTGTTATATGTCAATTATATCTGAATGAAACTGGAGGAAAGCTATAAAGGTAAACCATAAAGGAACTAAAAAAAGCAACCATGTTTCAGAGATGGGAAGGAGTGATGGTGGATGGCTTGAGGAAGCTAACTCTTTCTCTTTCATAGCAGGAAGTAAATAGGTGGTGAATAAGTAGTAATTCATGAAAGATATAAAGATATGAAGGTCATTATCGGAAGAGTTAAAAACACACCTGGGGCTTCCCTGGTGGCGCAGTGGTTGAGAGTCCGCCTGCCGATGCAGGGGACACGGGTTCGTGCCCCGGTCCGGGAAGATCCCACATGCCGCGGAGCGGCTGGGCCCGTGAGCCATGGCCGCTGAGCCTGCGCGTCCGGAACCTGTGCTCCGCAACGGGAGAGGCCACAGCAGTGAGAGGCCCGAGTACCGCAAAAAAAAAAAAAAAAAAAAAAAACACACCTGAAAGAGTTAAATGTGTCTACCTCCTGGTGGGGGGGGGGGGGATTGGAGATGGGGAATCAAAAGCAGTAAAGTACTGTTTGCATTAAGAGCCGTTCTGTACCATTTGGTTTGTTTGATGATGTGTATTTTAAAATTGTAAAGAAGCATTTGAGTGAAAATTTTCATAAGAACACTTTTGCCAATACAGTGGCCTAATTTTTCTTTTTCTATTTTCATTTAATCTTTGTTTTCTGAGGTGTTCCATTAAAACAGATTCACAAAAGTTTTGGGCAGATTCCTAACTAGTTAATTCATGATGCACTTTTTCAGAGGAATTTGGAGATGGTCAGAAGACATTTGCAATTTGTTGCTGATGTTGTGGAATGCATTTATCTTGCATCCTGTAGAAACATCTCATGGTAACATCATACTATGTTCTTATAAGAATGGTCAGTAAAGTATTTCTGTCACTGGTGCAACGAAGTTATATACATTTTAGAATTAAGAAGACAAGGATACTCATCAGTTGGAGTAATATATTGGGATGGATAACTTAAGGTTGCGTAGGGAAACCTTATCCGTGCTCCATAGTGGTGGTCATAGGTGCTTCAAATAAGAGTGACGCCAAGGTGAAAAACAGAACACAGGCATAGTTTCATCAGCATAGAAAGTGCATTACCATTTGCAGCAATACGGATGGACCTGGAGATTACCACACTAAGTGAAGTAAGTCAGACAGAGAAAGACAAATACCATATGATATCACTTACATGCGGAATCTAAAAAAATGATACATATGAACTTGTTTACAAAACAGAAACACTCACAGACTTATAGAACGAAAGTATGGTTACCAGGGGGAAAGTGCCCGGGGTGGGGGAGGGATAGATTGGGAGTTTGGGATTGACATGTACGCACTGCTATAATATATTTAAAATAGATAACCAACAAGGACCTACTGTATAGCACGGGGAACTCAGCTCAGTATTCTGTAATAACCCAAATGGGAAAAGAATTTGAAAAGGAATAGATACGTGTATAGGTATAACTGAATCACTCTGCTCTACACCTGAAACGAACACAGCATTGTTAATCAACTATACTCCAATATAAAATAAAAATTAAAAAAAGAAAGTGCATTAGACAGGCCCCATGATACAGTAGTCAGCGTTGTAGTGAGTTGAAGATATGAAGTCTAAGTATAAGGATTATAAGATGCTCTGAGAAAGAGAAACTGCATGAAAAACTGAAATCTTAGTGGAAATAAATAGAAGACTGATTGAGGTAAGACTTTCTTAATAAATCTTGAATGTCGTGTTGAAATGTAATTTCATGATGCGATAAAATCTGAAGTGAGAAGCAACATCAGACTGTAATAAAATAGTATTATTTCAGATGGGTAATTCACCAGTGCATGGGAAATCACTCCATGGGGAAGACTCTAACATATGCTTTTTCCCACTAATGTTATTTTAGAATTCTTTAGCATTGACATGTTAGTTGAATCATTTTTATTGATCCAGGAGGCAACTGTTTGAAAAGTAAAATAAAATAAATAATGGTCATTTAATTAAACAATTAAGTGCCTCAATCACTTGAGTCTAAGCCTCTGTGCAGAATTTCCGTGAGTTCTAGAGCAGGAAGTGTTAATTAATCTGTCTAACGGAGCAGATGAGGACAGTTACGTACCTGGGAGCCAGTCCTGATTGCTGCTTGCAAGGTTTGTGAACTTAAAACAGACACGTTAACCCAATCTCTTAGAGCACCCACTTAATCATTTTTATGGAAATGATAATACCTATGTATTTATTATAAGGATTCCAAATAAATCTGTGAAACTGCCTGTAAAATTTTGAAGCATATGGAATACACACACAAGTGCGCACACAATGGTTTTCTAAAATGTAGAATTGAAATGCAAGTGGTTTGCCTTATGCATAACATTTCACTTAACAGCATCCACTTCATTACATACGTTCAATCGTAATCATACAGAGCTGGGAAAATTTTTTTCCTTTTGACTTATGAAATTAGTAGATGGCATATACCGACATTCAAGTCATCTCGTACTGAACGGACAATGAAGACAAACAAAAACCACTTTATTTAATCTCCTGCTGATGAAAATAATGTACTTTCTGATTTCTTTGATCACATTGCTTTAGTTACGTTTCTGCCTCCTCATTGGCTGCTTTGCTTTGGAACTGCGTAGAATAAAATTAAGGTCATAAATGGAGTCCTGTATCCATAGCAACGTCTATTTCTGTTTCAACACGTTGCAGGTATTTCTTTTCATCCTAATGCTTTCTTAGGGTTTGCTGGGTTCTTTGGGGGTGCATGTCTCAATAAATGGCCTGAGAGTAAATTGAGTATTTTCAGTATTCTAGAGGACACAGGGGAAGGAGACCAGAAACCTAGTTAGCCAGGTATTAACATGGGCTGTTAAATTGTTGGGAGGCTCAGAAACTCAAGTAGATCAGTTTTAGGAGAAGGAACTCAGATCAAGAGGTCAGGAAAAGGTCTTCCAAAGTCCAGGTAGTTAAAACAAGAGATAAAAAGGATGTAATCACTTAAAGGCAAGAATCTAATCATGACGGCAGGTTTGAGGAGTGAGTAGTAACTGTAATTTTGAAACATGCATGAAATCAGGAATCCAAATCTCAGATTATGAAGCAAATAAATATCCGAGATAAAGCGTAACACGGAGGATTAGTCAGGCAGCTGCGCCTGACAGGCCACAACCAAGGTCCGTGGCTGTGAGCCTGGCTTGGAGGCGAGCTGTGTTCTGGCACGTGTCCTGTAGGTGAGCGCTTGCTTAACAGGGGCTGGCAGGTGAGTGGACGGGGCAAGTGTGAGCTTGTGCCTGAGGTGGAATCTGGGAGACAAGGTAGGAAGGTTTGCTGAACCTTTCAGGTTAACAAAAAGGAAAATAATCTTGGAAATCATCTGTCTTATAAGCTGTCAGGTGGCTTTGTTCTCTGCGCTGAGTACATAGTCAGCTACCAAGAGTTTAACAGGCCTTGGGAGCTTGGATACTGACTAGTGGAAGTTAAGAGATGGTCCCACGGACGTTTTCGTTGCAGAGTGGTTTTGGAAGAGCTCTGCATTAAATTGAGTAGAACATTTTTCTTAACAAAACCATCAGTTTTAAAATCCATTGGATGTTGATTAGTGTTTACTGGAAAAAACTCAATTCACATATTTATCAAAAAAATGTTAAGCGAATTGAAACGTTTATTTTTTGTTGATGTTCATCTCTAAATTTACTCATAGCACTTTTTCCTTTGGGTTTTGAAAAACTATTGGTATCCATGATCTTGACCCTAGGTAGCCTTTGTTCCTCAGTTTGTTTTTAAAAGTGTTACAATGAAGATCAGTGTGCCTGAGGCTGTGTTTGTATGTCTAAGACATATAACTTTACTGAGATCTCATAACTGTCTGGTTTTACCAGATGCAAGAATATAATGTTGAAAAGAGTTTAACATTGTATTTAGTAAGATAGTAAGATCTATCTATCAATTCATTGAAAGCCTTTATTTTTATATTATATCATTGTTATGAATCCTGTTTCTAATGTCGGTATGCCAGTTATGATAGAACTATGTATACCTTTTGAATATACACTTGAATATATTTAAGAACAACCTTTTTTATACTCTTATTGAGTCTCAGCTAAGAAAAAACCTACAAAAATGTTTGAAAGTAATTTTAAACTGAAAAGCCTAAATTATGAAAAAAATTAACAATGATATTCTTTGCCTCTGCTTATGTTTATAAGCAGAGGCAAAGAATATCACCTTGGATTTAGTTAGTGCATTTTTCCCTAGTTATTTGCATTGGCTTTACCCATACAATTTCCTTTTATATTAAGTGATTTCATTTATGAATAGAGAAGTAAAAGCAGCAAGTAGCAGGTCATGCACAAAAGTACAAATTATTATAGTAAATTAAGTTATTTTTCACCATTTCTTGGGGTTGCTGTATGGACATCAGAATTATCCAGGATGCTTTCCTGAGTGGGATGGATTAATAGTGAGGTAATCTCCCTCTCTTTTCTGACCCTCTGCCCTACACCTCATACAAGGTATTCTAACACCTAAGAGATCTTGGGAAGGCCCACCTGGCAGTAACTGTACTTCCATCTCAAATCTGTCTTTTTTTTTTTTTTTTTTTTTTTTTTGCGGTACGCGGGCCTCTTACTGTTGTGGCCTCTCCCGTTGCAGAGCACAGGCTCCGGACGCGCAGGCTCAGCGGCCGTGGCTCACGGGCCCAGCCGCTCCGCGGCATGTGGGATCTTCCCAGACTGGTGCACGAACCCGTGTCCCCTGCATCGGCAGGCGGACTCTCAACCACTGTGCCACCGGGGAAGCCCAAAGCTGTCTTTTAAGGTCACCTTGACATAGGAGGATACTGTGCTACTGTGTGAAGATACTCACTACCGATGCCTTCGTGGCTTTAAAAGGGTACTTACTTTGAGCTTCTTTCAAAATTCCTAGAAGTAGATCTACCAAGAATTACGCTATTTTCTGCAGTGAGTGAGAGGACAGGAATATTAAGCTAGAAATCCTGGTATTGACATGGTACTGACTTAAAACCCATCATGTGATTTTTCTGCTTTAGTTTCGGCGTAGATTTAAAGAATTGGTTGTATGTAGTGCACACAATGCACAAAAGTACACATGCCTGGGAGGAAATGCTGTTAGAAACAAGAATAAGAGAGCACGCACCGTGTCCATTCTGACAGCGGCACACCGGCAGGCAGCTTGGACTTTCACCGGAGGCGGGCAGCCCTTCCTTCCGTTGGCTCATTGTTTAAAGCCAGAGTGTTCTAGATTTTCTTATATTTAATTAAGCAGCCAAAACTTCTGAATATCCTGCTTTAGTCAAGGCACCTGGTTATTAGCACAGTAATTAGTGTTTTCTTAATGGCACTAGTATAACATTTGGGCTCTTGTGACCCTAATGCATATAGAATGTTTGGATAGAGAGGCTAAAGAGAACCAGGAGAAAACTGGTTCTTTGCTTTCCTGGGAAAGGGAAGTATAGTAAGTGGAGAGAATGCTGAAAATCTGCTTTCCGATTACTTGAATGTCACTCTTTATAGAAGAAGTTTTCTAGTGGAGAAGAACCTACCCTGAATTTTATTTTTCTTCCAAGGCCAAATAGGTTACCTGTTGCTCCTGGAAACACTCTGTCAAAGGGATAGCTTTAAGGGTTTCTAGATGCTGCAAATAACATGTTCCCGACCTGTGGTCCTGTTCGTTAGCCCTGATACTCTACCAAAGTGAGTTGTGGATAATACGTCCGTGTTTGCTCTTTAATACTTTATGTTGCATTCTCAAGATGAGATTATTAAGAGTGCTGTTTGAAGACAGTGTCTTTGTAGTGTCCCAATTCTCCAGGGGACTGTTCCCACTTTTATAATTCCATGTGAGTCTAGAAAATATATACATATTTATATTTTGTGCTTCTGTTCATTATTAATATATTTAATCTATAAAATAAATGCTCATACACAGTCATTTTAAGTGTAGTAGACATTTCACTTGCAAGTTTCCAAAATAGGCCAATGAGAACTTCCTTTTTTCCCTATTAATTGTAACTTAACCTAAAAGCAAATTGCTGTTGGTTTTCACGCACTTTCCTCAAGACCTATTTGCAATTAGATGATTTGGGTGGTTCTTTTAGAATAAAACTATAAATTTCAATATCAGTTATGAATTTTTAGTAGTATCATCATTATTCACAAAAAACAAATGCAGACATAATACTTGCCAGTTCATGTGTCTCATTATATGTTCTGCTTCTCCTTTTGAAGTTTTTTTCCTCCAGATAGGCATGTAAATTAATGAGTGCTTTTCTTTTGTACTTTCACCCTATTTCTTTTTTTCTTTTTTATTCTCCACCTAGAGTGCTCTCTTCTTTTGCAGGTAAAAAATATATTTTATTTCTTGACGTAAGCCCTTTGTAGTATGTTCCAAAACTGAGTATTAATTGTTCTAAAAAGTTTTAATCAAGTTAAAGTTTTTCTTGCCTTTCCTATATGTTAGGCTCTGTCCTCTCCTTCATCATGTAATTTAGTAGTGTCATTGTGATCAACGATACCACATTTTAATTTTGTGTATAGAATTCCTTCCAGAGCTAAGCTATTCATTTGGAATTTGGGGCAGTTTAAACTCCTTTCTCATCTTTACAAGTTGCAGAGGTAATATTTTTCCTGAACTGCAAGGTGGGCAAATGATTATATTTTTAATTACTGGGTCTAATAACTGTAGAACAAGAGTCTAGAAATACAAATGTACCTTAAATATCCTAAACATGCATATTGGATCTTAGAGAAATCTTTGAATAACCATAAGGTAAATCTGCTGACTCTTCTTTCTAAATATCTCTGAGTCACTGAAGGGATTTTTTAAATGTTTTCCATTTGACAGAACATAGACATTATGAGTCAAGAAAGTTCTGTTTGCAGCCTAGATGCAGCAGGTTATAAACAGGAAATATGCTGCCCTAGGAATCTGAAGACCTGGTTTCTTACCCAGACTTCTATGTGACTTTCCCTGCATCTCTTAATGTTTCTCTTTTCTGCTTTTATCAACTACCTGTCTTTCCTATGGCTTATGGGAACATACTTTAAAAGCTTTTTAGCCCTATAAAAACACTAAAAAATACAAACTTTTATTCTAAAACTCAGGAAAAAAATTAACTCACATGTAAAGTAATTTTATAATACTTGGCTTAATTTGAAATCATTAATTTCCAAAATATGTTAAAAGATATATTGAATGTTGTAGGATATAATTATACAGTAAAATAGGCTTTTATTTTAACTCTTTAGATGGAGTTCAGGTTTTAAATTATAATCAGCATTGGATCTCATGTAAGATATAGTTTTATGCTTGGTATAAGTTTAATGTCTGTAAAATAGATATAGATATTTCTAAAATATTATTTTTTGTTGATCCAACTGCATTTTTCTAATATATCCCACTCTGGACTTTTTTTTTTTTAACATCTTTATTGGAGTATAATTGCTTTACAGTGTTGTGTTAGTTTCTGCTGTATTGACTTTCTAATATAGATACTATCCTTCCTTGAAGTCTGAATATCTACTTTCACATCAATTCTATATATTTAATCAGATCCCCCAAATTCACTTTTCATTCAAGGTATTCCTTTTATTCAAAAATAAAATGAGACATTTGGAGTAAAATTAAAGTTCTAGAAGAATAAGATCTGAAGTTGCTTCGAAAATAACTGACATAAGGAGTGATCAATAACCGAGTATAACAGAAAGAATCTATTATCTGTATTTTAATTTTTAAAATACAATATTTAATAATAAAATATATAATACTATAAATTTATAGCAAGTATATTATATATTTAGATTATATATTATAGCTAACAAAAACCTTACTAGTCATCAGGTTGTTTTCCCCACAAAATTATTTTTAAAAACATCCATGGGTTACGTTTTTCCATCGTAAGCTGGCAGCTGCCAACACTGAAAGTTATCTTCCAGTATTTTCTGTTGACAACGAGCTCAGTGAGGTTTTAGAGACATCTAACTGAGGACAAATTTTAAATGTTTACATAAAGCACATTTAAAGCAGGAAATATATTAATAAATAAAGCTAAGTTATATAATGAACTCCTACTTATTAATAGACTCTAAGGCGAAGGAGCACTTCCATCCTGTTCTCTGTGCTAATTCTAACCTCTGTGACCCGGCAAAAGACGTTCATGGAAGGCCGGTTCTTAGGTTCCTCACCCTTGATGGTGGCAGGGCACCTCCAGTGAGTAGGCACTGAGGGGCACGGGCTGTTCTCTTGAAATTCAGCCCCGCTGAGGATTCTGCTTCCTTGATAAGCCCTGTGTATAGATGAGAACACAGCTCTTCAAAAACGGACCCTGAGAATCATGAATAGATACAGACAACCCAGCTCCTTAAGATAGGATGTGATGAGGCAATGGCCGTTGAGATGGATGGGCTCATAGATGGGCAGACAAACCAGTGACTGACACAGCTGACCAGAGAGCTCTGAACTACCTGAGGATCGAACGTCTCGGAAGACCTGAGACCTAAGTCAACGCGAGAGTCCTCTAGAGATGCTTGCCATTCTGTGAGCACCTCTGCTTCAGATCATACTACGTTCCAACCTCCTGATCCTGACTTCCTACCATTTTGTTTCTCTTTAATCCTCCCTAATCCGTATTGTTTGATCCTACGACTGCCTGAACCATGGTGTTCATTACATACCAGTTGTGCTGGTTCAAAACAGAGCTGATTGGTGTTTAATTATTGTATTTAATTTGTTAGAAACACACTAATCATCTATCATCATTTTTGATACTTTTTTCTTTGGGAGACAAAAGCAATGTTTTCTTACAAGGTTAAACTGTCTTTTATGCTAAGGTTCCTCTGAGAGTTGTTTGCAACAAAAAGAGAACATTCTGTTGCACATGATATTTATAAAATAATCTTAGAAGGTTAAAAGACCATAAGTTAAAATAATGTGTTTTCTTTCATCTGTAGGCTTAAATCCAAAGATATATTTATTGTGTCCAGCATAATGAAAATAGAGAAATTATTTTTGATCAATTTTGTATGACTTAAAATAATGTTTAGTGGCCTTAATATTAACCATAAAGTATTAAAATATATTCTAGAATTATTAATATGTTGTTCTAAAGAAAAGATATTTTAAATTAACTTTTTTCATGATAAAAGTAAAGAATAAGGAAACAATGTGGTATTTGAAGACATGATTGAAATTGAGGGTTCCCTATGAATTAGCCCCAACAAAAGGAAAAATTGTAGGATTTAAAAAATTTTCATAATAAATAGAAAGACTATATTAAAATAAGTGTTGTTAAAATTTATTTTAACAACAAGAAGTTTTTCCTTGTTAGAAGCATTCTCCTTGCCACCTGGGCTTAAACCCCTGCAACATCTTTTTAAATTTATTTATTATGTTGTGTTTGATACATACGAAGAATATATGTCATAAATAACACTTCAGTACTAATGCATACAAACAAAATGAACGTCATGAACCAACCTCCCGTGTTAAGAGTTAGAAAAACATTATTATTCAAACTCTCACCTCTACTGTATTCTTCTTTCCTTCCATACTCTTGGCATCCCTGTCCCTGAGGCAGCCGTTGTTCTTGTGTGTTGATAGTTTCCTAACATTGTTTTCAGTACAGCTTCATCACGTGTATGTTCTCTAAGCAACATACTCTTTCCTTTTGCTTGTTTTTTAATTTTATAAATATGATTACATATTATAGGTAATCTGTTATTTGCATTTTCACTTACATTCTATTTGTAATATTCACCCATTGTCGTGTGTAGCTCTGGTTTATTCATTTTGCTGGATATAATATCCCATTGTATGACCAGCAGTCAGTTAATTGTGATGGAAACCTGAGCCATCTCTAGTTATGTAGTTTTTAAAAAGCTACGATGTATATTCTTGAACATGTCCCTGGAGTACACATGAAGAGTTTTCTCTATAAAACGTTGGGACATAGCTCATGAAAATGTCCAGCTTCTCTAGGTAAAGCCAGATTAATTTACAGTGGGGTTTTACAACTTTACACTCACATCAGTAGTGTGTAAGAGCACCATCCTTGCCAACATTTGGTACTGTCAGACGTCTACATTTCTGCAGATAGAGTGATTGTAAAATGATATTGCATTTTCTGAAGAGTGATAAAGTAGGATACTTTTTCATATGTTTACCATTAAAATGTTGCCTCTTATGAAGTTCCTGTTCATGTTGCTTCCTCATTTTTCTGTTGGGTTGTTTATCTTTATTTATTGGTGTGCTTTACAAAATCTGGATACTATTCTTTCGTTAATTACCTATATTGTGAATCTCCCCTTCCAGGTTTTGATTTATCTTTTCATTAGCTCTGTGGTGTCTTTTGATAAATGAAGGTTCTTAATTATATTTTATCTAATTTATCAACCTTTTCAAGTTAGTGCCCTTTGAGTTATGTTTAAGAAATCCTTCCTTACCTTGAAGTAGAAACGCCATCTCCCAGGGAATTCCCTGGTGGTTCAGTGGTTAGGACTCAGCACTCTCACTGCCGTGGCCTGGGTTCGATCCCCGGTCAGGGAACTAAGATCCCGCATAATGTGCGGCCAAAAAAAAAAAAAAGCCATCTCCCATATTTTAAAAAATTTTGTCTTTCACATTTGGTCTCTAATCCAGTAAGCATTATTTTTAAAATGATCCTTTGTTGAGAGGTAATTTCCGTTCCATGCAATTCACCCATTTAAAGTGTACAGTTAGGTGAGTCTTAGTCTGTTCGCGGAGTTGTGCAGCCATCGCCCATCAGTCTTAGAGCATTTTATCACCTCCTCTCAAAACACTGATAGCCGTTAACAGTTACTCTCCGTTTGCCCCAAACATTCCAGCCCCAGGTATCCACTAATCTATTGATAAATCCTCTCTCTGGATTTACCTGTTCTGGCTAGTTCATATGGTGGAATCATGCCACATGTGGTCTTCTGTGACTGGCAATTTTATTCAGTATGTTTGCAAGGTTCATATATGTTGTTGTGTGTTTTAGTTCTCAGTTTCTTTTAATTGTTGAATAATATTCTGTTGTTTGTATAGACTAGACTTTATCTGTCCATCCGTTGATGGACATTTTGGTGGTTTCTCCTTTTTGGCTGTTATGAATGACGCTGCTTTGCACACTCTGTGCACGTTTCTGTGGGGATGTGTTTTGTTTCTCTTGGACACGTAGCTAGGAATGGAGGGGGTTTATTTTCGTCTATTGTGTAAGATGAGGATATGATTTCTTTTTTTCCCATTTGAATCACTTATGATCTCAGCACCGTTTTGAGACTAGTTCATTACTTGCCTACTGAGCTGCAACGCCAGCCCTGCCCCACGGGAGCTCGTTTCTGGGCTCCCCGGTCTCTGTGATAACACGACACTGTTCATTTCAGTAACATTATTCTAGGTCCTGATATCAGGGTGGAATGCCACAGCACCTGTTCTTCTTTAGGAACAGCATGGTACTGTGTTCATTCCTGTACATTTTAGATCCCACTTGCCAAGTTTTTGGAAAGCTTTTGTTGAAACTTCAGTTGGATTTGCATTGATGCTGTAGATCACTTCGGGGAGAGCCGATGGAGAGACTTTTCATCACTGCGATGTACCTGTCGGGTATTTAGAGCTTCTTTAATGTTGTTCAAAAAGGGTTATAGTTTTTTCTTCAGAGTTTTGCACATCATTTGGTAGATATATCTGAGAAACTTATATTTGTTATACGTAGCTATAAACGGTGTTTTATAATTTTTTCGGGTGTATAAAAATTACAAATGATTTTTAAACATTGGTCTTTGATTCAGATACCTTTGTAAACGCTCTTATTATTTCTAGTAACTTGTGCATTGATTTTACTTTTTCTCAATAGACAATTACAACATCCATGATTAAAGACAGTTTTGTTTTCATATTTTTTTTCTTGTCTTGCACTTATGAATACAAGCAGTGGTAGCAGGCATTCTTTGCTTCTTCCTGGTTTTAAAAGAGCTATTTTGAAACTTCACAATAAAGAATGAATAAAATTTGCTGAGCTTTTGGTAAATACTTTTATCTGGTTAAGAATGGTCTCTTCTATTCCTATTTTACTAAGAGTTTCTATGGTGGAATTTTATCAAATGTTTTTCTGTGTATTGAGATAATAATAAGACTTTTTCTTTTAATACATAAATGGAATAAATCATATTATAGGTTATTGTCTAACATTAAACCAACATTATGTACCATCCAATTTTTTCATGATGTAATGTCATTGGATTCAATTTGCTAATAATTGTTGAGAGAGATTGACCTGAGATTTTTCTTTTTTGGACGTGTTTTTCATTGATGTTGTGCTAGTCTCATAATTTGAGTTGCTGAATAAACCTTCTTTTTCTATTCTCTGAAAGAATTAGTGTGCGAGTGAGGTATTTGTTTCTTGATTATTCGGTGGAACTGGCCAATAAAGCCATCTGGGCTTGATATTTTATTTCTGGAAAGATTTTTGACTACTGTTTAAATTTTTTTAGTGGTTATAGGATGATTCACATTTTGCAGTTTTTTCTAGTCAGTTTTGGAAAAATTTTATAGTTTAGGAATTTTTCCTTTTCATCTAAATCTGATATTTATTGGCATTTATAGAATTTTATAAGTGTTATACTGCCCTTGCATTCTCTGCAACTTGCTGTTTACATATTTTATTTTTATGCATTACTGGACTTGATTTGCTAATAATTTATTTGAGATTTTTATGTCTGGTTCATGACTGAGTTGGCCTGTAATTTTTATTTCTCTTCCTATTCCTGTCATCCTTTGGTATCAATATTATGACTTCTGAAATAGTTTCAGTGTATATTTCTCATTTTCTATTCTCTGGAAAAGTTTGTAAACGATTAGAATGATCTACCTCCTGGGTTATTTTTCTAGAACTCACCTACAAAATTATCTGAGCTTAGTTTTCTTAGTGTGAGAGATTCTTAACTGTTCTTTCAATTTTTTTAATTGGATTGTTTTAGTTGATTGTTTCTTCATTCTTTATTTTCTAGGAATCTGTTTCACCTAGGATCTCCAATTATTGGCATAATATTGTTATGGTATCACCTTATTATCTTTTTGATCTGTGATGGATCCCGTACTATGTTGTTCTTAAATTTTAATATTAGTTATTATCTCTTTTTTCTAGATAATATTGCCATACTTTATTTTTATCTCTCATATTTGTTTATTTGTGCCTTCTTTCCTGTTTCCTTCATCAGTCTTACCGGAAATAGTTCTATCTTGCTAATTCCTTAAATTGGCTGCCTATTTCGCTAATAATTCACCTTTTAAAAATAAGTAGCACGTTAAGGCCACCTATTTCCTTCACTTTAGTTTCATCCTTCAGGATTTGATAAGGCATATTTTCATTATCAGTCATTTCTCAGAATTTAAATGTTATGAATTTATTTGATTAGGAAATGTGTTAACACCAATCAGAATTTAAAAGTCATAAAAGTAGAGTGAAATATCTCCCATGTGCCCCTGTCAGCACTAACCCCCTCATTCCCAATTAAAACAGCACAGATGTAAAAAGTGTGTGTGTCTTCTTCCAGAGATTATTTCTAAGTACATTTAATTTTTATCTTAACTTCATTTTGAAGCATGAGTTATTTAAGGTGTATATTTTAAACTTCGAAGTATATGGGATATTATTTTGGTTTTGTTGTTGCTATTTTTGTCATGGTTCTTAATTTAGTTGCAATCTTGTTAAAGAATATCTTTGATACCACCAATTTCTTGCAACATGTTGACACCTGAATTTGGCATGTGTTTGTGTGTGTGTATGATGAACTCTTTTACTGGAATGTTGGATTTGACCATTTTCCCCTGTAGTTCTGTTAAATTTGTTGTATATATTTTAAGGTTGTTTTATCACATGTGTACAAACTTAGATGTGTCTCTCTGGTGAATGACATTAAAAAATAATTTAGTGATACTCTATTTTGAGACTACCTTTCATTAATAATTTACGGGTATAACTTTTTTCATCCCTTTGGTTTCAATTTCATGTCTTCATTGTTCTCATAAAAAACATAGATGAATTTTATGTTAAAAAATTTAAACTATTACACTCTTTTAATTATGGTCCATTTACATGTATTGTGATTTTTGATATACCATCTTACTTTTTTCATCTTTCCCACTTTCTTCTATGTTTCTTTTTGCCCCAGTTTTTAAAATAGACTATTTTAAAAACAGTTTTATATTTATGGAGAAAATGAGAGGATAAGGTATAGAGAACTCCCGTTTATCCCACACCCAGTTTCCCCTTATTAACATCTTACATTAGGACGGTACGCTGCTTACAACTTTGCAGCATCATTAACTAAAATCCATACCTTATTCAGATTTCCTTAGCTTTTACCTAATGCGTTTTGTCTGTTCCAAGATTCTACCCAGAACATCAAATTAATTTTAGTTATCATATCTCCCTAGTCTCCTCTTCACTGTGATTGTCAGATTTCCCTTATTTTTGATGGTCTTCTGATGATCAGAATTTGTAAAATGCCCTTCTATAGTAATGTGGAATTCTTTTGCAAGGAAGATATGTCTCTTCTCCCTTATTATTAATGAAATCATTATATCAGTATGTACTCATAGATATTTATTTCACCTTGGGACAGAATCCGATGCTAGTTTCTCACATTGTTCCGACTTTGGGCTTTGGGCTCTGTCAGTGTGCACTTCTAGGACAGCAGGGTGTTCCAGGCTCAGCTCAGGTATTTTCTGCCCATTTGCCCAAGGACCACTGGTTCCTTTCACTGGAGGATGGTATGAGAAACCAAAATCTGGGACTTGGTGTGCTTATTGCTACTGGGATGTCACTTACTGAGTGTAATCTGTTTTTTACCCACTTTGTCTGCTTTTAAGTTTTTCACTTTGTCTTTCATGTTCTGCCATTTCATTACCCAGTATCTAAATGTGGATTTCTTTTCTTTCCTTCTTTCCTGTTCTTTTTCTTATTTTCTATTTTTCCGTCTTGCTTGATATTTATCCTGCTCACTATTTCTGTGGAGTCTTGCTTTTCCTCAGTTCTGGCAGGTTCTCGGTCGCCATCTTTTCCTGTCTGCCCTGTCTTCCCTTCCCTCTCCTCTCCTGCTGGAACTCTAGGCATATGTCAGCCTTACTTTCTATTCTGTAACTTTAAACATCTCACTATTGTTTTTCTGATATTATTGTGCTGTATTGTGGGTAGTTTATTAAGGTCTCCTGTTTCACTGCTTCTCACTTCTGCTCTGTTCAAGCTGCCTTCACTCATCCATTCTATCTCTTATACAAAATTTTTATTTGGTTCTTTCTCAAAGCTTGGAATTTTTGTTTAATCTCTTCTGGTTTACTCATTTTGTGACTCCGTCCTTTGTTTCTTTAAACACTTAACACATGTTTATTTTATATTATTTTTCTGATAATTCCCGTATCTGACGGACTTGCTTGTGGGAATGTTTCTGCTGACTCTTACCAATGGTGTTTTTTGGAGGAACTTAGTAATTTTTTATTAGGAGCTCATATTTGGTTTATCTTAATTTGTGGAAACCTGGAGACATTAAAATGAAGAAGCTTTTCCCCAGAGGGAACTTGTTTTAGCTTCAGGTGCAAGCTGATAGCACTACAGACCTGAAGCCACTTCTGTCCTGCTCCAGGCTCCCCACCTTGGTCGGTGGTGTCATGTTCAGCTCACACATCGCTTTCCCTTGAAGCAGCAAAGTAGACGAGGACATTTTCCCTCAAAGATACCTGGCCTTTGATTGTGCTTACTGCTTATTACCCTGTTTCTGGCACGTGCAGTTTTACATGTATGTGGTTTTTGTTGTTTTGTTTTTCCCTTTGAATGTTTCTCTTACTTCCAGTGAGCAAAGAAAGAAGCATTGAGTTTTATACAGGATCTAGATGCTTCATCTCATGAGGGTGTATCTAGTCTGGCAAACTACTTGAAACATCCCCCGTCACCAGCATGCCTCACTCCTCCTTGCCTTCAACATGCACTTAGCTGCTTAGTTCTCTGAATTCTGCCTCTAAGACTGCATTCCCGTCTGTTCCACTTTTTCCCCACTGCTGGCCTTCTTGCCTGAGTGTGCCGAGTCATTGTGTAAACTGCCTCTGGGTTCATCTTTCCTGGTACAAATGCAGTGGCATCGCTTGGCTCCCTGGCCCCCCTTCCCTCTCCAGCAGCCAAGTTAAATCTCGTCGCTGCTTCTTCAGTTCCTGAAATCCAACCCATGTAGCTTAACGTTTGAAATCCTTCAATAACCTCACCAAGTTTCTCTTTTCTGAGTTTCCCTTCTTCCTCTTTAATGCTCTGTTTTTCTTCTTACATGTGGCTCATTCTTTCTGCCTGAAATGTCCTGTGTCTATCCCTGTCCCCAGATGGTGCTAATTTCTCTCTTAAGGTCCATCTCAGATGCATTCAGTTTTATTCAGTCTTCCAGAATCCTTCCAAGCTCAAAGTAGCTCCTCCCTCTTTTGACCTCTTATGGCCCTTTGTCTTCATGCCTTGTGTGTGTGTGTGTGTGTGTGTGTGTGTGTGTGTGTACATGTATGTGTAGCTTATGTATTATAGTCTAAAGTATTTTAGGGAAGATTTTTTTTGGAAGTCATTTATCACAGTGGCTTCCACATCATAGATCCTAATAAATAGTGAATTATACATAACTATAAATGAAAGAGAGGCACAAACAAAATATTTCAGCTTGTGGTGAAGATTACCCATAAACTTTCTATGAATGTACAAAGGTGACCTCATATATCAATAAGTTGTTAATGTGTCTTTATTCCCAAAGTGCCTGTAGAATAATTTTTCAATTTTGAAAATAATCTAAATGATTATTTCTTAACCATGAACATGTCCTCAACTTAAATACATTTTGCTTTCATAAAGTGCATTTAAAGTTTTTGTTTGGGATGATAATCCTGGCATCCATAATCCTTTATAAGACGTTTCAACCTCTTCTTTTCTAGGACTTGTCAGATTCAGGGTGGCTTAAAGAATCATTAACTTTCTAAGGAAACTGGTTTATATTGTTGGGGGGGGTTTTGTAATAATTTTTTAATCATGTTAAAATACACATAATGTAAAATTTGCCACCTTAACCATTTTCAAGTGTACAGGTCAGTGATACTAAACACATGCACCTTGTTGTGCAACCACCACCACCACCCATCACATAACTCTTTTCATCTTATAAAACTGAAACTCAGGGCTTCCCTGGTGGCGCAGCGGTTGAGAGTCCGCCTGCCGATGCAGGGCACACGGGTTCGTGCCCCGGTCCGGGAGGATCCCACGTGCCGCGGAGCGGCTGGGCCCGTGAGCCATGGCCGCTGCGCCTGCGTGTCCGGAGCCTGTGCTCCGCAACGGGAGAGGCCCCAACAGTGAGAGGCCCGTGTACCGCAAAAAACCAAACCAAAACAAAACAAAAACTGAAACTCTGTACCCATTAAACAATAACTCTCTTTTCTTCCCACCCCCCAGCCCCTGACAATCACCGTATACTTTCTATCTGTATGATTTTGACTAAGTACCTCATACAAGGAGAATCATACAGCATTTGTCTTTTGGTGACTTGCTTATTTTACTTAGCATAATGTCTTCAAGATTCATATATATTGTAGCATATTGCAGGATTTCCTTCCTTTTTAAGGTTGAATAATATCCCACGTTTTGCTTGTCCATTTATCCGTCAATGGACTTTTGGCTTGCTTCCACGTTTTCTGGTCTATATGTTTTTAAACTGCTAATTGAGAGTCAGCTTGACTAAAAGTTGTCCTGACGGTTTGTCTCTTAGAGACACAAGCTTTATTAGATTTTGAATTTTGGGAATAAATCTGCTCTTTCATATCAGTCACGTAGATGCAGTTTTATAGCTTTACTATTTATAATATTGAAGAAATGACACATCTATTCCAAATCCATCTTGGCAGTCTCATCACTCTAGCTATCAGCACATGCTAATGACTAAAATATTAAATACCTAAGGGAAGCCTTTGGCATCAGGTTTTTTCATTTAATGTTTATTTTTCCATAATTAGTTGATACATTTTTCAGCATGATTTTTCTATTTGAAAATCACCATTGGATTGAAGCCAGTTCATATCAGTGTTGCCAGCAATTTAAAATGTCTTCCTCTAAGTTACCATTACATACCTAGTCAACTGATAAAAATACACAGAATGGTGAAGTGCAGCCCTGGAAGGGTGTGGAGGAACAAGTACACATATATGTGTTGTTCACATTGGAAGTGGGTTCAGTGTTTTTGCAGAGCAATTTGGCAAAAAAGTTAAAAAGTTATTCTTAGAGTTTCTCCAAATAATTTTAGAGGACTGCTGTGAGCCTAAAAGCCTAATATTGTAGGCTTTTATAACCTAAAAGCAAAATATTGTGATTCATTCCCTGATGTCGCCTATGTAATAATAATTGGAAATAAGGCAGATATTCAAGAATAATATGATTAAGTAAATTATGATACACTGTAATGATGAAACACCAAACAGCCACTAAAAATACCAAATACACTCATGAATGAGACTAAAGATAAACAATTAGTTGTGGGGAAAGGTAGGACGGCATCTACTCGGTGATTATACCATTAAAGATAGTTTTACGTACAGTGACAAACACTGAAATTCAGTTTGCAGTGGTGTCAGTGCCTGTGGAAAACTAACTTTGTTTGTTCTTTTTATTTTTTGTAAAGATTTAATAACCTTGTGGCTTTTGGATGTTAACTTTGTATTAATCATAGTGAAGGTTAACGATTAGAAGTGCACAGTAAGAATAAGTGAATAAAATACATACTATACCGCTTATGAATATCCTTCTTCATGGGAAACTCTTGCTACTTTGACACAGTGTAGTATTGTGATAAAAAGCAAAGGTTTTCAAATCAGATTGAACTTGGACAAAGTCTTTCCGCGTCTCTTTTTCTCAGACCCCGTGACGTAGTTTGTCCGGGATGCTACAACAAGACACCGCACACTGGGTGGCTTATAGAAAACAGACATTTGTCACAGCTCTGGGTGCTGGAAGTCGAGGTCAAAGCAGCAGCATGGTCGCGTTCTGAGGGACATCCTCCTGGTTTGCAGCAGTGCCTTCTCACTGTGTGCTCACGGTGGAGGGCAAGGGAGCTCTCGGGGGTCTCTTTTATAAAGGCCCTAGTCCCATTTCATAAGGGCATTAATCACCTCCTAGGGGCCTCACCTCCTAGAACCATCAGCCTGGGCATTAGATTCTCAGCTTGTGAATTCTGTGGGGACACTGGCATTCAGAGCGTAGTACTCTGTTACCCCCATGCCGTCACTTCCTCTGTCCTCCACAGATCTCAACTTCTCTCTCATAGTTCCTGTGTCATGACCTTTTCCTGGTGCCTCTGGGAGAGTTCTTCCATCTGATCATATGTACAGCATACAGTTCTCTTCTCTGGCTGTAGCTGACCTTTTCTTTCTCCCATCATTTCCACTTCTTCATTCTTTTCTGACTTCTTATTTCTGCTTCGTGTCTCTAATTTCTTTGCTCACCCTTTTCAGTATATTTTTATGCATATATACTCACATATATATATTTATTTTGCTTTTAAAAAATACTTATCCACCTGTTGCAGTTATACTGCTGCAGATAACGTATGCCATTCGTTGTTGTTGCTTCTCGATAGCAGCTTTGCTCCTCAGGGAGCCTGAATTTGGCCAGTGAGCTTGTATTCCCCAGGGACTATCAGATAGTCTAGACGGTCACTTCTCCTGAAAGAGCAAAAGGCCAGGCTTCAGCTCCCGACCTGCTGGATGAGCTCCTAGAAGGAGGAGAAAGAGGTTAAGGACCCTCAGCCAGAGCACCTCATTGGTGCACCTCCCCACTCACAACTCCTCCACCGGGAAAATCTGCTGCCCAGGAGCTCACCTTAACCTCCTGGGCAAGATGGCAGTAGGAGGACGCAGTTTTCTAAGGTCGAATGTCATTAGTTCTGGAAGCTGGAGGGGACAGTGCAGAGCGTGAGTGCCCAAGAAGCTCCGTGAGTGAGCACCTGCTTTCTCCAGCTCCTCTCGCCCCAGCAAGGCATCTGCTTGCCTTGACAAGACTCAGGGCAACACCATGTTGGGTTCTTGTTTCCAACACGGCAGTGGGACAGATGAGATTGTCCCAGGGCTGAGCAGGGGGAGGCGGGAGCAGAGAGCAAAGCTTGCTTCCCATCCTGCTTCTTTCAGCTTACGGGTTCCGGGTTTTCCTCCCGGACCGCAACCCCTTCCCCTCCACAGACGCGTGGTCTGCAGTTCAGGACAGCCTTTGTCCTCCCCAGGACCTCCTTGGAGTTTGTTTTTCTGTTGTTTTTATTGTTGTGGTGGTTGTTATTATTAATATCTCAGATTCATGCCTCCTGTGGTTTCTCCATGGTTGATTCTGGGAAACAGAGTCAGCAGCCCATCCTATTCTGCCGTATCGATATCACTGAGTGTTTTTTAAAGGATTATTTTTTGTCCCCTAAAAACATAACTGTTGTCACTACCTAAGCCTATCTGCTCTTAGAAGATTTCTCTTCTGTTTCAGAACGTGATTAAATTGACCGTCTCTTCTCTTACTACGCCCAAATATTGTGTTCAAAGGGGAGGAGTCTTAAAACAAGGAGTAGAAAGCAAGAGACTTTGTTTTCAGGATAGTTGGTTTAGAGCTGTGTACCAATATCCAGGTATCAATACATCCATGAAACAGGGGAGCAAATGCACTTAAAAAGCCTTTTATATGAAGTCCTCTTACACTCTTCCCAGGGATCATCTATTTCGAATCAGCTTTTTAAGGATAGAAATGGAGCACCTGTCACCTCCAGCTCCCAGTCTCAGATTCGTTATCATTCAGCCGTTTCTCCTTCTCCAGCATAAATGTGTTTGACCAGCCATCTGTCGTTCCTGTCTCTTGTGATCTAGTGTCGAGAGGGGGCAGGGCCAGTAGCTGAAATAGTATGAACTAACCCCAAGCCAAGATGAAGGAAACTTTGGATTTTAACAGTGTCCATCATATTGGCTTATTTAGCATCTGTCACCTTCAGTGAAGTAATCGGCATCAGGTGCCAGGTGCGGTCAGTACTCAGAGTGCTGTTTAGCTTTGAGGAAGGCTAGCAGTTATTACTTAGCTCACAGAAATGGTTAGCGTTCAAAATAAGTGAGTGCAGGATGTTTATGGAAAATGGGGTAATCTCATAGTGTAGGTATTTTGATTTTTAAAGCAATTTCTCAGCATTTGCCTTTGTATCCTGTTCCCATCATCCCAATGTAACTTTTGTCCTTACTGTCACTTTCGGGTCTTCTAGTTCCCGGTCAAGGAATTGCTGGTTTATACAGTGCTTGTTGAAGTACGTAGTACCTAAAACAGTTATCACTGTGTTTCAGAAAATGCTGCATTCTTAGCTAATGCAGAGACAATAATAATAATAATAACAACAACAGCAAGTCCCCTTAGCCTGAACTAACTGTTCATCTGAGAGCATGGCATGCTAGGTTCCCTGATCTACTTTCCCTCTGAAAACAACTAAAAAGGCTAAATACAATTTTCTTTTTAAAGAACATCTTTTTGAGTGTATTCACAAGCTGTTAAGTTAGGTAGGATACTCAGATATCAACATCTAAATGAAAACAGAAACCCAGAGGTGTAAGCAGAGCACTGAGGCAGCTCTCACCTTGAGGACCTTTTCTAAAACTGAGTGAACTTGAACTTCAGTTTGGGGCCTCTTATTGGGCACAGGGGAAAAACAAAGTCCAGGGTTTGCTTAAGGTAGAAGATCTAGGCTACTATTGTGCATAAAGCTGGGACACCAAGGGCCACACCCACCATGTGCACGTGAACTAGAAACAACCTTAACGTTGAGTGGGGTGCCCCTGAAAATTCATAACCGTAAGCCAGTGCTCGTGGATGTGTGATGCCTGAATTCGCACTGTCACCGTGTCCTGGAAAACGAGTCTGAGAACTCACTCTAAAGTCGTCCAGACATGCTGACATCTCCAGGGCCCTCTCAGAGTCACATGATTGCCAGAGAACCACTTTCAATTCCAACAGATAGGAACTTGCACTTAAAAAGAACAACAATGGGGCTTCCCTGGTGGCGCAGTGGTTGAGAGTCCGCCTGCCGATGCAGGGGACACGGGTTCGTGCCCCGGTCCGGGAAGATTCCACATGCTGCGGAGCAGCTGGGCCCGTGAGCCATGGCCGCTGAGCCTGCGCGTCCGGAGCCTGTGCTCCGCAACGGGAGAGGCCACAGCAGTGAGAGGCCCGCGTACCGCAAAAAAAAAAAAAAAAAAAAAAAAAGAACAACAATGCAAAACGGTAGGAGAAAAAACAAAGTACCATGAACCAGGGTCTTAAAAGTTTTTGAACAGCAGAACGAGACCTGCAAAGGCTTGAGATGCTGGAATTATCAGCCACAGAATAGAAAATAGTCATAGTTAGTATATGATGCAAACTTAGAGATTTTAAAGGAATTGAAAACACTAAAATGGCAAGGGCGTTTAAAAATTACCATGCGTATTTGTAAAAGAATAAACTCCTAAAAATAAAACAACTGAAATTCAGAATCTGAATGGATTTGAGAGCAGATTACACACAGAAAATGTCTAGAACGTAGGTGAGAGGACAAGATGCAAAATATGAAAGAGAGGTTAGATGAAATGAAAGAATGGGAAGATCTATGTACATCGTGTGAGTTCATAAAGAGTGGAGATAGAATGGAACAGAGACGTTAAATTAATAGGTTAAGCCTGAGAGTCATGCAGTCGTTATAAAAAACAGATCCAGGGAGGAGCATGTCCCAATCAGAATGAATAAAAACGTATCTACACTTAGAGAAATTAAAAAATTGAAGAATACAAAACACGAAGAGAAGATCTTAAAAGCAGCCAGAGAGAGAAAAAAAAAATTACCTTCCAATGAATAGCAGCTGACTTTTCAACAACACCCCTAAAAATATTTTCAGATTAGTGAAAACTGAGAGTGCTTGGCACTAAACTTCTTTAAAGAACTTAAAGGATGCGCTTGGGGCTAAAGGAAAATGCTTGTATGGAAGGTCAGAGTTGCAAGAAGGAATGAGGAGACAAGACGGGGAAATATATGGATATATCTAAGCAGCTACTGAATAATTAGCAATTTTGAGTTGATAAAAACGAAATAAACTGAAAATAACAACTCTAGCTTATAAATATGGGAGACTGCTACAGGACTTAAAATGTCCTAAGTTTCTTTTGTTGTTTAAGAGCATATAAAAAATAATTAACTTTAAAATTTGATAAGTGAAACATGGGTGTTGAGGCCTCTTACTGTGAGCACTAAAGAAAATACAGTGTGTCACTTCCAAACCAGAGAGGAGAAGAGAGTTGAAGGAGGAAAACATTTATTCATTCAGAATAAAAGAAGGAAAAGGGGGGAGAAAAGCAAAACATGCAGAGCATAGGGCAAATAGCACAAAATAAGAGACAAAATAAAGGCAAATATGTTAGCATGTACAAACTAATGGACTACATTGGAATAAATGCCCCATTTTTTTTTTAACATCTTAATTGGAGTATAATTGCTTTACAATGGTGTGTTAGTTTCTGCTGTATAACAAAGTGAATCAGCTATACATATACATATATCCCCATATCTCCTCCCTCTTGCATCTCCCTCCCACCCTCCCTATCCCACCCCTCTAGGTGGACACAAAGCCACCGAGCTGATCTCCCTGTGCTATGCGGCTGCTTCCCACTAGCTAACTATTTTACACTTGGTAGTGTATATATGTCAATGCTACTCTCTCACTTCGTCCCAGCTTACCTTTCCCTCGCTGTGTCCTCACATCCATTCTCTACGTCTGCGTCTTTATTCCTGTCCTTCCCCTAGGTTCTTCAGAACCTTTTTTTTTTTTTTTAGCTTCCATATATATGTGTTAGCATACGGTATTTGTTTTTCTCTTTCTGACTTACTTCACTCTCTATGACAGACCCTAGGTCCATCCGCCTCACTACAGATAACTCAATTTTGTTTCTTTTTATGGCTGAGTAATATTCCATTGTATATATGTGCCACATCTTTATCCATTCATCTGTTGATGGACACCTAGGTTGCTTCCATGTCCTGGCTATTGTAAATAGAGCTGCAATGAGCATTGTGGTACATGACTCTTTTTGAATCATGGTTTTCTCAGGGTGTATATGCCCAGTAGTGGGATTGCTGGGTCAGATGGTAGTTCTACTTTTAGTTTTCTAAGGAGCCTCCATACTCTTCTCCATGGTGGCTGTATCAATTCACATTCCCACCAGCAGTGCAAGAGTGTTCCCTTTACTCCACACCCTCTCCAGCATTTATTCTCTGCAGATTTTTTTGATGATGGCCATTCTGACTGGTGTGAGGTGATACCTCATTGTAGTTTTGATTTGCATTTCTCTAATGATTAGTGATGTTGAGCGTCCTTTCATGTGTTTGTTGGCAGTCTGTGTATCTTCTTTGGAGAAATGTCTGTTTAGGTCTTCTGCCCATTTGGGGATTGGGTGGTTTGTTTTTTTGATATTGAGCTGCATGAGCTGCTTGTAAATTTTGGAGATTAATCCTTTGTCAGTTGCTTCGTTTGCAAATATTTTCTCCCATTTTGAGGGTTGTCTTTTCGTCTTGTTTATGGTTTCCTCTGCTGTGCAAAAGCTTTTACGTTGCATTAAGTCCCACTTGTTTATTTTTGTTTTTATTTCCGTTTCTCCAGGAGGTGAGTCAAAAAGGATCTTGCTGTGATTTATGTCATAGAGTGTTCTGCCTCTAAGAGTTTTATAGTGTCTGGCCTTACATTTAGGTCTTTAATCCATTTGGAGTTTATTTTTGTGTATGGTGTTAAAGAGTGTTCTAATTTCATTCTTTTACATGTAGCTGTCCAGTTCTCTCAGCACCACTTATTGAAGTCTTTTCTCCATTGTATATTCTTGCCTCCTTTATCAAAGGTAAAGTGACCATATGTGCGTGGGTTTATCTCTGGGCTTTCTATCCTGTTCCATTGATCTGTATTTCTGTTTTTGTGCCAGTACCATACTGCCTTGATTACTGTAGCTTTGTAGTATAGTCTGAAGTCAGGGAGTCTGATTCCTCCAGCTCCGTTTTTCTTTCTCAAGATTGCTTTGGCTATTTGGAGTCTTTTGTGTTTCCATACGAATTGTGAAATTTTTTGTTCTAATTCTGTGAAAAATGCCATTGGTAGTTTGATAGGGGTTGCACTGAATCTGTAGATTGCTTTGGACAGTATAGTCATTTTCACAGTGTTGACTCTTTCAATCCAAGAACATGATATATCTCTCCATCTGTTTGTATCATCTTTAATTTCTTTCATCAGTGTCTTATAGTTTTCTGCATACAGGTCTTTTGTCTCCTTACGTAGGTTTATTCCTAGGTATTTTATTCTTTTTGTTGCAATGGTAAATAAGAGTGTTTCCTTAATTTCTCTTTCAGATTTTTCATCATTAGTGTATAGGAATGCAAGAGATTTCTGTGTAAATGCCCCCTTTAAAAGACAAACTTTGATGAGATTTTTAAAAGAAGTTTCCAAAGTATATGCTATTTATAAGATATATAGCTAAAACTTGAGGGTACAAAAAGGTTTAAAAGCGTGGATAAAAATATACCACACAGGCTTCCCTGGTGGTGCAGTGGTTGAGAGTCTGCCTGCCGATGCAGGGGACACGGGTTCGTGCCCCGGTCCGGGAAGATCCCACATGCCGCGGAGCGGCTGGGCCCGTGAGCCATGGCTGCTGAACCTGCGCGTCCGGAGCCTGTGCTCTGCAACGGGAGAGGCCACAACAGTGAGAGGCCCGCGTACTGCAAAGAAAAAAAAAAAATTGTACAACTGGCCATCAAGCAATCTCAAAAATTTTCTGGCCATCAAGCAATCTCAAAAATTTTCAAAGAAGTAACGTAGTATAGAGTACATTCTCTGGCCACAATGCACTTAGAAGTGAATAACAAAAAGACAGTCATTAAACTTCACATCCTAAATTGGTTGTTGTCCCCCTAAAATTTCATATCCACCCAGAAGCTGGGAGTGTGACCCTGTTTGGAAATAGGGTCTTTGCAGATGTAATCAAGTTAAATGAGGTCATGCTCGATTAGGAGGAGCCCTAAGTCCAAGGTGACCATTGTCCTTATAAGAAGAGGGAAATTTGGACACAGAGATACAGACACACAAGCACAGCCACGAGGAGATGGGGGCAGAGGCTGGAGCGACGCATCGAGAAGGCAAGGATGGCAAGCAGCCACCGAAAGCTGGGGGAGACTCTGCCTCAGAGCCTCCAGAAGGAGCCTGCCCTGCCAGCACCTTGCTCTCAGACTTGCAGCCTCTAGAACTCTGAGAGAATAAACGTCGTCTTAAGCCACCCAGCTTTTCGTACTTTGTTGGGACGGCTCTAGGAAACTAGTATACCCCATAGGTTTGGGAATTAAGAAACATACTTCTAAGTAGATCATAAGTCAAAGAAAAAAATAAAAATGGAAGTTCAAAATGTTTTGAATTAAATGGTAATGAAAATGTCATGTATCTAAACCTAAGAGATTAAACTTAAGCAATGGTAGAGCGGTATTTATAGTCTTAAGTTTATATAAATCAGGAAAGAAGAAAGGATAAAAATAAATGAGTTAAATATCCAAGATAAGGAGTTAGAAGAATAAAAAACCCAAGAATGTAGAATGAGGGACATAACAAACATAAGAGCAGAAATCAATGAAATAAAAACAAAAAATACAGTAGCAAGTACTAGACGAACCTTAGAAACATAATGTTGCCTATTTGAAGAAGCAAGCTGCAGAAGAGTACATGTAATGTTCCATTTACATAGGTGTTTGAAACAAGGAAAACTAAATGTGATGTATGTGGCAAACGATTTTAGGTAGGATCTCTGTCTGAGCTAGAAGGGGTGGCATGGGATTGGAGAAGGAGGGAAGCAGGAGGAAGGAAGCAGTGAACTTCCTTTGTTTGGTAGCCTCTTGCAGTTCTTCTTTTACGGCTCTCCTAGTCATATCCTCTGACCATTTTCCCATTTTTAAAAACAAGGTTATTGCTGACATGGAGGCACAAGTCCACAAGTTGAGAGAAGAGCTGATCAGCGTGAACTCCCAGCGGAAGCAGCAGCTGGTGGAGCTCGGTCTTCTTCGTGAAGAGGAGAAGCAAAGGACTGCTCGGGACCATGAGGCTGCCGTCAACAAACTGAAGGCTGAGTCAGAAAAGATGAAAATAGAGCTGAAAAAGACTCATGCCGCTGAGACAGAGATGACGCTGGAAAAGGTAAGATGCCCACCTGGATGTGTTATAGACAGTCGAGACCCGTGTTTGCAATCCACTGATGCCACCGTTATATTTAATCTCGAAGAGGTGGTGGACTTAGAATTAGTCTCCAGTTGATAAACCATTCAAATGAGCAATCTAAGTGTCTTGCTGTATGTCTCAGGGAGTTTCCTGACTTTTCCCTTGACTTTTGTGGAAGGGATTGTATGGAATATCCCTTCCATAGTTATTAAACATACACTGTGAGAAAAGTGTTATAATATTATCAAATATTATACTGATTAGGAGTATTGGGGTTGTAACCTTGAGTTTTTCCTAAGGTAAGACTAGGTTTCAGATCTTCCTTATGTTGTCTAATGGTCATTTCTAGACTTTACAGTTTTTTATGTGTCCCATAGATGATGACATATTTTCCCAGATTGATATTTCAAATGAAGAACTTTCTTTAGAATTACACATTTTTGAAATATATGTCAATATAATGTTTACACATTTTGAGTTGACTTATATTCCAGAGACAGCCACAAATATTTGTTCTTCTGGTGTTCTGGAAAAGTGTAAATATTTTAATCAGGTAGTAAAAGCGAATTGCTATTAATCATCACAACTGTCAACTGCCCCTTGAGTTCTTTAAGACCAACCTCTATCCTGGGATCAAGACACTGGGAAAGGGTAATTTAAGAATCTTCTGATTTTATTTTTTTCCTACCTCTTCTTGATCTTTAAATGGGAAGCCTTCATAGAGCATACCATGGCATTCCAGGTGCTGCTCTACTAATTTTACCTGGATCGTGGCCCTAAGGTGCTCACTTTGCATCAGTACCGTCATTTACCTGAGGGTCAGATTTCAGCAGACTGGGCCCGTGGCAGCCTGGCTCTGAACCCAGAGATAAACCGGAAGAGGGCTCTGAAGAGGCAGGAGTGAAGAGGCAGGAGTGCACCTGGCTTCCTGGAGGGACCGCAAGGAGGCCAGTGTGGCTGGGAAAGACAGAGGAGGGGAGGACGAGGGGCTGAGGTCAGGGACGAGGCCTCTGGGGACGGACCGGGCTCCGTAGGGCTGTGGAGGCCACTGCAAGGGCTTGGCTTTGACCCCCATAAGTAGAGGAAGCCTGGCGTGTTTGGAGCAGAGGGCTCTCGGGCCACGCCCGCCTGCGAGGGTGAAGGTGGAAGTGGGGAGACTAGTTCAAAAGCTATTGCAGTGATTTAGACCAGAGTTGAGAGATGCTGGGCTTGGCCAGTAGCACTGAAGGTGGTACACGGGTCCAGGTGGGTTACGGTCTGATGGTCTGCAGGCAGAGCTGACGGGATCTGCTTTGGCTTCAGACGTGGGAGTGGGGGGTCGGGGGAGAGGCGGAGGGAGAGAGAACCTGTGAGTGAGTCGCCCAGCGTGATTCCAAGGCGACTTGCTGGAGCCACGAAGCGAGCGGAGTTACGTGCCCTTTGCTGTGTGTGAGAGACGGCAAGAGCTGCGCAGGCCACAGGGACACGACCTGGCTGAGGGGCCTTCGTACCCCAGTGAGGATGCTAGCAGTCATTCCATCAGAGCAGCGCGGAATCGTGCTCTTTGATGCCAAAATATACAGGGTGTCAGGAACTGGGGAATGTCCTGATACCGAGTAGTTTTCGCCCCCTGACAAGCGCACAGGAGAAGGGGAAGCTTCCCGATGGGGAAGCTGCTGGGAGCTGACACACGCCGCACCTCAGCTCTGCTCACTGCCGCCAAAAGTTCAAAGTATCTCCAAGTAAATGTGCTTAAATGGCACGGATACCAGTGCACCTCGAGTTTTTAAAACACTGGACATAGTAAAGCCAGACTTACAAAACATACAGTTTAGCCTTCATTTTCTTGAATCACGTGTTCACATTTTAAAGGTTTCTTTTTAATAGGAGATGAATTTTTCAAGGATAGATTTATATGTGTTACTAACGAATTGACAGGTTACAGATAATAAAAGAAATTTGTATTAGAAGCCATCAGTAATTTCTTTGGCAAGTATTTCTTGAATATTTTCTATATCTCAAAGGCATTATCCCAGGGACTTTGGGGCTACACAGAAAAAGGGAAAAAAAGGCACTGTCCTTAAGGAGATTATAAAACAGTAGTGGCTGCAGGACACACACACGCACACAGATAACTGTAATGCAAGGTAGAGTGTGAACTGGGGGGAAATGGTTTTCTATTAAGAAAATCAGGGGAAATTACCTGGAAGAGATGGATGTCACTTGAACTGGACACGGGTAATGTGTAGGATTTTCTAGTGGGTTCTAAGCCACAGGAATGACAACAGCAAGAGCCACGTGCGTGGCATAGCGGCTACCGAGGGAGGATGGCTAGCGCCGAGCCTGGAGACGGCGGGGCCGCCGGAGGCCTCCGAAGCTGTGGTGGGGATTAGGCCTCATGGGGTAACAGTGAGGAGGTACTGAAGGTTTGTTTGTTTGTTTGTTTGTTTTTTTGCGGTACGCGGGCGTCTCACTGCTGTGGCCTCTCCCGTTGCGGAGCACAGACTCCGGACGCACAGGCTCAGCGGCCATGGCTCACGGGCCCAGCCGCTCCGCGGCATGTGGGATCTTCCCGGACCGGGGCACGAACCCGCGACAGCTGCATCGGCAGGCGGACTCTCAACCACTGCGCCACCAGGGAAGCCCAAGTACTGAGGGTTTCTAAGCCATGAAGTGTCAAGGTTCAAGCGGTTATTAGGAGAATCTTTCCAAGGTGCCGTGGAGTAGAGGTAGCTGGCAGGACTGGATTAATCCAGGTGACAGGTCCCCGAGGGCACCTCAGAGGTACGGGAATGTGGGGGGGGCCTCGTGGTGAGCACGGGCCAGAGGAGGCGTGTTTGAGAGTCAGCCCAGCCAGGGCGCCGATTAGACTTGTGAGGTGTAAACCCCGCCCTGGATGAATGGGGAATGTCACAGTCTCTGGTCCGGGGAAGAGGATGAAGTCGGTTATGAACGTCAGTTGCATTTGGACCCAGCTGTGACGTTCCCTTGCGGTCGAAGGGACGTCTGTAGGTAATCCCAGGAAGAGCAGGACCGGAGGAGTAGCCCCAGAATGGAGCCTGCGCAGGGAGAGTACAGACGGAAAACCAGCAGCTGGGGAGGGCTTCATCGGTGAAGTCGGAGAGATGGTCCAAGAAGGGCCCTTACGGTGAGAGGGACGCGAGAAAGAAGGCATTTTCATGGGAAGGAAGGAGGAGAGTATTTGGAAGGAGGCTTGCCAAGAACGCGACAGAAGACCCGGAAGGATGAGGGTGAGAGAAGGGCCCCAGGATTGGAAACCGAGAATCGCTGATGAGCCTGGACGGATCGCTGCAGGTGGCGGTGTGGCCGCAGCACGGCTGCAGGGGTCAGGGAGGGGGGAGCGAGGGGCTGGAGATGAGGGGAAGCCTGACGCTCCAGGGAGGTGTCACCCGGAGAGCAGCGGGAGTTACGGAGGGCGCTTAGGTGGAAACACCTGGAAGTGCCTGGAAGAGGGAGAGAGAGACGAGAGACCCGCGCACCACTGCGGCTTGTGACCCGAGCGGCGAGGGCGTGAGCGCGGCAGGCAGGGCTCTGCTCCTGGGACCCGCGTCGCTCTCCCTGCCTGGGGTGCTCTCCCTGCCTGGGGTGCTCTCGCGCACGTTCTCCTATAGTCGTCCTCCCGCTTGTCCCCCGCTCTCCTTGCAGCCCCACCTCTAGCTGATGTCCTGTCCTCCTCCCTCCTCAGCACCTCCCGAGGTCTTCACAGTTCGTCTCACTCTCTGAATACATCTTCATTTTTTTACTTATTTGCAACGCCCACCCCCCATTAGACCATAACCTCATTAGCAGGACTTTGTCTATCGTTCATTTCTGTACTGCCAGTGTCTAGAAAACTTGGCCCATGGTGGGTGCTCACCTGTGTATGTTAAGCAGGGGATGGCAGGAGCCGTGACTTTCTAGGGGGAAGAAGGAAGGAGAGAATTGGGAAGGATACAAAGGAGTCTGACGAGACTCGAGAAGAGCTTCTGTCTGATGCCATCTGGATCCTTAGTAAAGTGTCACCGCAGTCTGTGCAGTCTGAGGAATTTCAAGACGAGTGGGGCCCCTGGGCTGCAGGCTGAGCAGATGCTTGGGATGCAGCTGAAGGAAGGGGATGGAGGGAATGTGCACGGGTAGGATTGGGGTTCTGCAGGGAGAGAACAGAGCATGGCGGGGTGAGTCTGGAAGAATGGAATGCCCTGAACTGAACTGAGAACACAAGTGATACAGGAAGATAGAAGCGGGCTTTAAGTGGAGTGATTTTAGCTGACGTGGATAATGAATTAGAATGCAGGCACTTGGTGGCATCAGGAGGGCCTGGGGGACAGGAGGAGAGCATTAAGTTGCCATGTTAGTGCCATGAGTTCCAGAGTCCGTATGATAAAATACAAGTGCTCTGCTCTTGATGCGAAGAGCAATTTGCATTTCCCATTGATGTATATTTTTCCTTAGCTAGTTGAAGGAGTTCCCCACGCAGTGAGAACGGTGCTGTGAGTTCCCTGAAACAGTCCTTGAGAAATACTCGTTTCCAAAGCTTCAGGATCACGCATGGTGCCTCGTACAAAGTAGGCATTCGTACATGTTAAGTGAATAAACGAATGATGATGAACTTAGAAATTCAGTTCTGCGGTTTCTGCTACTGTGAATGGTAATACGAATAAATTAAAAATTGCCATTGATTCATCCAAGTTTGCTTTCAACCCAGTATATGTACTTTGGGTAGGACAAGATGCACCTTATATTCAAATATTCATTTCTATTGTTGTAATTCCCTTCATATTAGTAAGTTAAAAGCAAAGCATAACATCTTTTAAAGATAGTTTTAAAAATTAATAGATATTTGAGTTCTCACTATAAAAATTTGAATTAGCTCTAATGAATTGATAGATAATTCTCTTGCTAGCCTGTTGTGTCATCGTGCATGTTACTTGAATTCTTCTCACTATGTCTTATAAAAGGTTTAATGTTTTATCATTTTAAAATAAATCTGAAAGTTAAAATATTTGCTAGTGTTTCAAACTCCAGTGAGAATTGAGGATTTAGAAATTGATTTTCTCTCATTAAGTATAAAGTTGAGGTTCAAAGAGGAGAGAATAACCCCAGAATAATAAATAATCTAAATGTAGCCTTCCCTGTGGGTCTGGGTTGTTTCAGTAGCACTTACAACGTTAAGGTTATAAAATTCCTAAGTCCAGATCCTCCCTGAGTTTCTGTCAGCAGCGATTTAGACCCCAGTGATATCTTCAATGGCTGTGAGTTAAGAGAAACATGAAATACCTCCACAGGGTCAAAATACTTGAAATAGAGAATCCAAGAGAATGAATGATTGACATTTGCAAAGTGAAAGCTGCTTTTCCAGCCTTTTAAAATCTTTTTAAACCAAATTGAAACAAAGTCCATAAAATCTGAACCTTTGAAAAATTAAAGAACATTATTATTAAATGATGGTCGTGGGTAACTCTCAGATGTTTGATTAAAACTTTGGTATTTTGAGGCTTCCCTGGTGGCGCAGCGGTTGAGAGTCCGCCTGCCGATGCAGGGGACACGGGTTCGTGCCCCGGTCCGGGAAGATCCCACATGCCGCGGAGCGGCTGGGCCCGTGAGCCATGGCCGCTGAGCCTGCGCGTCCGGAGCCTGCGCTCCGCAATGGGAGAGGCCACAACGTGAGAGGCCCGCGCACCGCAAAAAAACAAAACAAAAAAACTTTGGTATTTAAAATTTACCATTCTTTCAGAAGTCTATTCAGCTATTTTAAAAATAGCCTTTCTTGAAATAGAAGATATTTTAGAAAATATGGGAAATAGAGAGGTGTAAAATTCCTTGTTACTATCACCACCCAGAGATAACCAATAGTAGTAATTTAATATGTATATAAAATAGCTATATTAACTTAGCTGACTGAGATCATACTAAATAAACAGCTATGCCTTTTGCTTTTTTAAGAGCTATGCTAATAATATTCCAATGTCATTTGGAATTCTTTGAAAATGTAGTTTTCATTTTTTCATAATACTGTGTTTTATGGATGTAGCATGATTTAGTGTGAAATTCCTTTATTTTTAAACATTTAGCTTTAAACATTTTTATGTAAATTGATGCAAAAATTAACATCTTCATACATCAAATTTTGTCAACATTTCCCTTTTTTTACCCCTTAGTTTAAGATCCCAGTAGAATTACAGCATCGAATTGCTTTTCAAAACGGTTGTACTAATTTGTATTTTCCCCAACAGAATATCTGTTTTATCTAGACAGTCCTTAGTATTAAACCTCTTCTTTGATTTGGGGTGGGGGGTGGTGAAAAACGTTAATTGTTTCTAATTTGCATTTTTAAGAGTGAGACTGAACATATATAATAGATTTGTTATTCGTGTTTCATTTTCTGAGAAGTGCTTGTTCACCTCCTTTGTCAGTTTCTCTTCTGTTAATGTCCTAGTGTTATCCTCATCACCTTATATAAACCTGTTTATGTTTAGGATGATGAAGCTCTTTGTGGCAGGTACTTTTGGTATTTGCCTTCTACTTTTGTCATTTAATTTTATGATACACAAAATTCTTATTTGTATTTGTGTAATCTATCAATTCCTTTGTGAAGTCTCCAGTATAAGTAGTTGTTTTAAGCTTCACGATTTGATATTTTAAAATATATGAACACATCAAGCATTTTCCACGCCGTACTAAGTAAAATGCTCTTATGAAATTGACATAGTACTTACCCGCTTGGGCTCCTGGTCTGTAATTTTAATGGTATCTGAAGGATTATACTGGAATTCTGCCAGCCTGAAGTCATTAAAAGGCTTTGAGCAACAATTCAGCATCTTTTTCAAATTTAAGAAAAGCTCCATATGGTACAATTATTCAAAGCTAAGGTCATAGAAACTACTTAAACCTTTGAAATTTATAATTAAAGGATTAATATTAACTTATGAAGACGTCATTTTGGCTTAAAATGGATTTCTAATCTCAATTCTGTTCTTTTTACTTTGATCTTTTCCCTGAGTTTTTCCTTTGCTAAAAATGTGAAGTTTGTATCCTTAAATTTTTAAATATGATTCTCGAACAGTTCAGATTTATAAAAATTGATTGACAAACAACATCCCATTTGATTTTTACAGTATTCCACAAACGTTGATGAACTTCAAGTCGGTGTTTTCTTCTGGGTTTTTAACCCACAGCTTGGTATAATGGACTCTAATGATACCTCTAAAAGTAACAATAAATTAATCTGGAAAAGAAAAAACTTGCACAAATGGAAACTTGGAAAACTTTGGGTGTGTTCGTAATTTGAATATGATGGATTGGTGTTCATTTATATTGTTTAGAATTTTGAAGTATCTTCAAATGGCCTCAATCGTAAACCTTCTTTTGAATGGTGAGAGGGGCTATGTCTTATACAAAAGCTAAGTTTTTTGTCATTTTGACAATATATTCAAATCAGTCCAAACCACATATTTTAGTTCAATCAGTTAATGTATCTCTGTGTAACAAGAGGAACTGTGTGTTCCTTTGAGACTCAGTTTAACATCAATTCCCAGCTCTCTCCCACTTCTTCTGATTCTGATGCGAGGCACCTGTTTCACAGTGCTCCCACTAAATACTGGAATCGTATCTGGGGTGTCTGCTTATTCAGCCGAAGTAGCAGAGGATCTGTCATCATTCGTGCTTGAATAGTTACGTTGCCAGGGTTTTACCGCCCTCTCCTGCGTGGGCTGCAGAGTCGCGGGCGGGTGAGGTGGAGAAGCGCTGCTGCCTGATGCGCAGCTCCCCACCGTTTCCCTGAGAACCTCTCGCACCCCCTCTACCTGCGCTGCTTCCTGTAGCGGAGGGCTCCTGTTTTCCAGCAGATCTGGGAGAGCAAAGCAGTAGCTTCACTTCCGAGGCTGTAGCTTTCCTAGGCTGGAGAGCTAAGTTTTACTAGGAGGAAATGAAAAGACAGTGTATTTTATGTTAGGGATTATTTGAAAATCAGATCTAGAATTATAAATGAATCATTGTTTATTTTTAAAGTAAACATTTAAAGTTTCTAAGATTAACCCCCCTTGTCATTCTGTAGCCTAACTTTCTAATACTCTAATCGTACCAGTATAAATGGGAGTTCTGCCACTCGCCAGTTGTTGTTGGTTTTATCCTTTTTGGACGTTCTTAAGGGAAAAATTTTTACCTAGAATAAAGGAAAAAACTCTTAGGTCAGTGCAGCAAGTGATAGTAATCGGTAAGTTATTGAAAGTAGAGCAGTTTACTTGCCGTCCTCAGAGACTGATACCCAAACTAAGAGAGTCGGGAGCAAGTAAATGAGCAGGTATTTGTGCCCAGAGCCTTTTGTGTGTGTGTGTGTGTTTAAGGTTAGTATTGATAACTGTACAGGTCTTTTGATCCTTTTGGCTTCGTGGCCAAACCTATAGGAGTGTTATTTATTTATTTATTTGAAGCATACTTGACATACAATATTATATCAGTTTCATGTGTACAACATAATGATTCAACATTTCTCTACATTACGAAATGATCACCACAGTGTACGTTTAGTTACCATCTGTCATCATACAAAGTTAACACAGTATTATTGACTCTATTCCCCATACTATACAGTATATCCCCATTGTTTATTTTATTTAATTTATTACTTATTTTATGACTGGAAGGTTGTACTTCTTAATCCCCTTCACCCAGTTCATCTTGCCCCTCAACCTCCACTCCCCGCTGGCAACCGGTCAAACTATTCTCTGTATCCATGGGTCTGGGTTTTGGTTTGCTGTTTAGATTCCATATATAAGTGAAATCATGCACTATTTGTCTTTCTGTGTCTGATTATTTCACTTAGCATAAAGCCCTCAAGGTCTATCCATGTTGCACGTGGCAAGATTTCTTTCTTTTCATGGTTAAGTAGTATTCCACGTCTTCTCTATCCATCGATGGCTACTTGGGTTGTTTCCATATCTTGGTTATTGGAAATAACGCTGCAGTGAATATAGAGGAGTATATATCTTTGCAAATTAGTGTTTTCATTTTTTTCAAGTAGATACCCAGAAGTGAAATTGCTAGATCATGCCGTAGTTATATCTTTAATTTCTCATATTCTGTAGTGGCTGCACCAATATGCATTCCCACCAACAGTGTACAGATGTAGCCTTTTCTCCACATCCTTGCCAGCATTTGTTATTTCTCGTCTTTTTGATAACAGCTATCATGACAGGTGTGAGGTGACAGCACATTGTAGTTTTGATTTGCATTTCCCTAATTACTAGTGTTGTTGAGCATCCTTTCATGTGTCTCTTGGACATTTGTATGTCTTTGAAAAAATGTCTATTTAGATCCTCTGCCCATTTTTTAATTAGTTTAGTTTTTATTGTTGATTTGTATGAGTTCTTTATATATATTTTGGATATTAACCCTTTATCAGATATAATTTGCAAACACCTTCTGCATTCAGTAGGTTGCCATTTCATTTTGTTGATGGTTTCATTTGCTGTGCAGAAGCTTTTTAGTTTGAGGCAGTCCCATTTGTTTATTTTTGCTGTTGTTGTCCTTGCCTTTGGGGTCAGATCCAAAAAAACACGGCTAAGACTGATGTCAGAAGCTTACCGCCGATGTTTTCTTCCAGGATTCTTATGGTTTCAAGTCTTACAAGTCTTTCAAGTCTTTAACCCATTTTGAGTTTATTTTTGTATGTGGTGTAAGATAGTGGTCCAGTTTCATTCTTGTTCATGTAGCTGTCCAGTTTTCCCGGCACCACTTATTGAAGAGACTGTCCTTTCCTCGTTGTATACTCTTGCCTCCTGTGTCGTACATTGACCATACACGTGCGGTTTTATTTCTGGACTCTCTATTCTGTTCCACTGATCTGTAGGTCTGTTTTTATACCAATACCATACCACTTTTTTATTTCTATAGCTTTGTAGTATAGTTTGAAACCAGGGAGCATGATATCTCCAACTTTGTTCTTCTCTCTCAAGATTGCTTTGGCTATTCAGGATCTTTTGTGTTTCCACACAATCTTTAGAATTATTTGTTCTAGTTCTGTGAAAAATGCCACTGGAATTTTGGTAGGGATTGCATTGAATCTGTAGATTGCTTTGGGTAGTATGGACATATTAATGGTATTAATTCTTCCAATCCATGAGCACAGAATATCTTTCCATTTATTTGTGTCTTCTTTAATTTCCTTCAGCAGTGTTTTATAGTTTTCAGTGTACAGGTCTTTCACCTCTTTGGCTGAAATTATTCCTAGGTTTTTATTCTTTCTGATTCAATTGTGAGTGGGATTGTTTTCTTGATTTCTCTTTCTGATAGTTCATTATTAGTGTATAGAAACACAACAGGTTTCCATATATTAATTTTATATCCTGCAGCTTTACTGGATTCATTTATTAGTTCTAACAATTTTTTGGTGGAGTCTTTAAGGTTTTCTATATATGGTATTATGTCATCTGTAAACAGTGACAGTTTTTCTTCCTTTTCAGTCTAGATGCATTTTATTTCTTTTTCTTTCCTAATTGATGTGGCTAGGACTTCCAATACTATGTTAAATAAAAGTGACCAGAGTGAGTGTCCTTGTCTTGTTCCTGATATTAGAGGAAAAGCTTTTGGCTTTCCACAGTTGTATATGATAGTCATACACAGACTTTATTATGTTGAGGTACATTTCCTCTTTGTTGAGAGCTTTTATAAATGGATGTTGAATTTTGTCAGATGCTTTTTCTGCATCTATTGAAATGGTCAATGATTTTTATCTTTCATTTTGTTAAGGTGGTGTGTCATCACCTTATGAACCATTAGAATTATGAACCATTCTTGCTTTGGAGTAAATCCTACTTGATCATGGTGTATGATACTGTTAATGTATTGTTGAATTTGGTTTGCTAATATTTTGTTGAGGATTTTTGCATCTATGTTCATCAGGGATATTGGCCTGTAATTTTCTTTTTTATGGTGTCTTTGTTTGGTTTTGGTATCAGAGTAATGCTGGCCTTCCTTGTAAAATAAGTTTGGAAGGATTCCTTCCTCTTAAATTGTTTGAAAAAGTTTGAGAAGGATAGATGTTAAATATCTTTGAATGTTTGGTAGAATTCACCCGTCAAGCCATCTGGTCCTGGACTTTTGTTTGTTGGGAGTTTTTTGATTAATGATTCAGTCTCCTTACTAATAATTGTTGTTGTCAGAGTTTCTCTTTGTGTGTGTGTGTGTGTGTGTGTGTGTGTGTGTGTGTGTGTGTTTAAGATTAGTAATGATAATTGTACAATCCTTTTTGATTCTTTCAGCTTCATGGCCAAACTTATAGGAGTCTTATTGGACACAGCATCTTTTTTTCATAACACTGAAGAAAATAAAATGAAAAAATCTGTTTTATTAGTATCTTCGTCAATGATGACATGATTACAAATAACAACATAAATAATAATTTATGGCACTATCTTGATAGTTTACCATAAATAGTGAGCCCATACATCCCAATTTGCCCAGGAAAGTCCCTGTTTATACCTGTTGTCCCAGTATCCTGTATGATTTAATGTTTCCCTAGCCTCTTTCACTCTTAAACATGTCCCAGCTTGCATGCTAAGTTATATGATTACCCTAATTATGAAGGTACTTTTTATGTAAAGGAGGCATCTTTTCTTTTTATATATCCTATGACTTAATTATTAAACATTATAATGCTGAATACATATATTTTAAATGAGTACCTTTTTGACAGTAATACTGAACTTAGGTTTAGATAACTAGACTCTAGTTATTTTAATACCTCAAGTAGCCTTTACTGATGTTTTTTTCCACACCAGACTAACATTTCAGTAGCATTCAATGCACTTAGCTCAAAAGTTTATTAGGAGACTTAAGGAAGTTGGAGTAAAGAGACAGAGCCTTCCTATCCACACTCTTGCCTTATTTTGCTTAGAGAGTCTCTGTGAGGGGAGGGCAGATGGTGAGCTGATGGGCGTTAGGTGTTGGGTGTTGAGTGTCAGAGCATAGTGCAGTGGAAGAGCTCTGGGCTGAGTGTCACGTCTTGTTCTAACCACTGTTCATAATGGAAGGGAAGCAATCATGCTATGTGAGGCAGGGTTTCCTGATTCAATATTGTGATGATTAAATAATGATTATAAGTGGTCAACTAACTGAGTTGAATTGAATACATTACAGGATACAGAAAAAAAATGATGTACATGACTAGGAAAAGTGCAGTTGGCTTGAATAAACTTCTGCATCTTCACGAGTAATCAAGGAAACACTAATTGAGACAAGATGCTACTTCGCATACATTGAATAAACACATTATTTTAATAATACCATGTTTTGTTTTAAATTAATAATACCAAATACCAAGCGTGCAGTGAATAAATACTCTAAAACGTTGTTAGTGTGAGTAGAAATTGGTACAACCTTCCTGAAAGCCTTCAGTAACCTAAGTTATTAACTTTAAAAATATCTATCTCTTTTGACTTAGTAATTTTTCCTGGTTAGCATAATATTGATAATAAAAACCCCAGAAATATATCCCTCTAAACAGAAATTAATCTCACTCTGAATATTGTTAAAAAATGAAATAAAGTATTAGGCAATAGAATCTAGTAGTGCATTTAAAACATCATATACCATGATCACATGGGTTTTATTCCAGGAATGCAAAGATGGCTTGATATTAGGAATGCTATTAGTATAATTCACTATATTGATAAATCACAAGTGAAAAATTGTATACAGTCTTCTCCATATTCTTCACAATGAGCCTAAGCTGCTGTAAAAAAAGAACCCCGAAACCGTGGACAAGTGAGATTGGGAGTTTACTTCACTCTCTCATCACAGTCTGGTTCAGGGGTGGGAACAAATTGTTCCGTCCCACTAGGTCATTCAGGAACCCAGGCTGGCTCGTGGAATGGCTCTGTCATCTTCAATGTGGAGCTTCCGCCTCTGCCTTAGATGGTTCCAGGTGTCACCACTTCTCCACCAGCAGGAAGGGGGGAGGAAGATGAGGACAAGTAAGTACTTTTTAGGAGGTGCCATGGCAACAGTCGCATGCGTCATCCCCACTCACGCTCCACTGGAGGAGTCTTAGCCCTAGGGCTGTGCCTGCAGAAGCAGGGACTTGTTAGCATGTGCGCATTACGAGTTGGGGGGACTATTATTTAAAAAAGAAGAACTGATGCTAAGGGGAATGAGCAGGCAATGGCACGTTTGTAATGCTTTTAGCGTTTGATACCTGTTCTGTGTAGAGTGGTCCTAGACGCTTGCTACAGCAGCGCACAAAGAGCCAGATAGTCCTGCCTTCTCAGAGCTCACATTCCAGCAGGAGAGACGGACTTAAGCCGAGAACGTGCTGTGTAAGCAGCATACACGGAATTTTTAAAAGTGTCCAAGTGCTATTGAATAAAATGATAGAGAAGATCAAGGGAGGCTCTGGAGTTCCAGAGTTGGGACCATTTAAATAGTGTGGTCAGTGTTGGCCTCACTGATAAGGTCAGTGAAGGGGTTGAGTCGGCCTTGTAGGTATTTGGAGGAAGAGATGTATGGCAGGGTGAACAGCCAGTGCCAGGACATGGCAGCAGGAGCATGGCTGGCATGGCCAAGGAACAGCAGGGAAGCCCAGGGAGAGGAAATGGGAGATGAGGTTCGGGGGACCCCCGGGGTCCTGACCACACAGGCCCTTCGAGCCTGTCGTAAGGACCTTAACTGCAGGCATGGAAGAAAGCCGAGTACCGTGCCGTGACCTGACTCAGGCTGGAAAAGGTCATTCTAGTCGTGTGAGAGCACGGGTGAGAGGCAATGACGAGGGCGCTGCAGTAACCCTCCTGAGAGGTGGTGGCGTAGACCAGAGTGGCACCAGCGCGGGTGGCCAGGTTCTGGATGTGTTCTAAAGTTGGAGCCAGCACGGCTTTCTGAGGGATTTGATATGGGACGTGAGATAAGAAAAAGTAAGCTATAGATAAACTTACACTTAGGGGAAGAATGGAGATATGCTAGCTCATTTCCTTGTGTGATGGGTTTATATGGGATTTTTAAATTATATTTTTCAGTTTTTTCTAAATGTTCTATGTTATCACCACTTTGTAAGCTGAACAGTGATGTACAAAAGTCCCCATCTAGTTACCTATTGCCCTGCCCGTAGGCCCTAGGGCATCTTCAACTTTCTTCCCATTTTCTGCCCCTGGGAGACCAGAGTCACAAAGAAAGGGATGTGCTGGTACTCAACCCTGGAGTTACATGAGCAGTTACACGAGTTACATCAGAAACTGTTCAGCGTGATTGTGACATCAGTAGCCCCTGCCCACCCCTGCCTGAATCCCTGTCCCCTGACTCATCTTTCTGTCAGGGCAGGGCAGCTGTGCCCTCATTAGCCTCGAAGAGGGTTGTCCTGCAGCCTGTTCATCTGGCTCTCATCTTAGCTTCTGGAATCTTCCTGAGGGTCAAAGGAAATGTGGGCTTCTCTGACGTTAGACTCCTCGTCTCTCAAGGAAAGTCAAGCCCTGCGTCTGGTGGGGATGAAAGGAGAACATGGTAAAACCCCCGAGACAGAGCAGGCTGGTAGTCTGAGGCCCCTGAGGGACACAGGACCATCTGGCCTCAAAGAGAAGAAGGTAAGACTGAGACACAGGGCAGGGGTCTTCCTAAAAGACAGATCTCATTGCTGGGCTGGATCAGGCCCTGGCAACGTCAAAATGGCCTCTCGCCTCAAAGAGTTATTTTAATGAGGCGGGGACGATGGAAGGAATGAAACTCTGATTCCATGTGACTGAAATCAGAGCCTCTGTCTAGATCTGTTGGACAGCTGCCCTGAGAAGCACCAAGGAACAGCGTCAGGCAGAACCTTCAGGACAAGGTGGACTGTGAGCGAATGGCGTTTCCCACTCCCGCTTAAAACCTTCCGGGTACCATTGCCCACGACAAAGTGAGTTACCATGGCACCTTAGTTTTCTGACAAAGGATTTATATAACCTCATTTCTCTCTTCTATTTTCTCCTTTTTTTCCCTCTTATTAATTTTAATTACCTTAATTTTTTAGTGTACAGTTCAGTGGCATTGAGTGCATTTAAATTATTGCACCATCCATCTCCAGAACTTCTTTCTTCATGCAAAACCTACATGATGCCCATTAAGCACTAACTCCCTATTTACCCATCCCCCAGCTTCTGGAGGCCACCATTTTACCTTCTGTCTCTGTATCTGACGACTCTAGGTGCCCCACACGAGTAGAATCCAGCAGCGTTTGTCTTTTTGTGACTGGCAGATTTCACTTAGCATATTGTCTTCCAGGTTTATCCACCTTTTAGCGTATGTCAGAACTTCTTTTTTTTTCAAGGCTGAATAATATTCCATTGTATGTATGTATAGACCACATGTTGTCTACCCATTCATCCCGTCAATGGACACTTGGGTTGCTTCCACCTTTTGGCCATTGTGAATAATGGTGCTATGAACATGGGTATACAGATGTCTGAGTTGCCACTTTCAGTTATTTTGGGTATATATTGAGTCATGGAATTGCTGGATCATATGATAATTCTGTTGTTAATTTCTTGAGAAATCTGCCGTGCTGTCTTCTGTAGCTGCTGCACCATTTTACATTCCCACCAGCAGTGCACAAGGGTTCCAGTTTCTCCACATCATGGCCAACACTTGTTGTTTTTGCTTTGTTTCTTTTGTTTTTATAGTAGCCATCAAAATGAGTGTGAAGTGGTGTCTTCTTCTACCTTTAACTGTCTCCCCCACCACAGACACATCTGTGCTGTGCCCAGGCCAGACGCTCGCTCTGTAAACAAGCAGGCTGCAAACACTCCCTTCCTGGCTCCACGCGGGCAGTGCCCTCTGCCTGGAAGACCTGCCAAACTCATCCTCATTCAGCACATGGCCTGTCCGTCTCCCGCTTCCTACACCAGCTCCTGAGAAATCATGCTCTTTCCGATACGCCTGTAATTCTTCATTGATTGCTCTCTTTTTAAAATATTTTTAATCAAGATATAACTTACATACAGATGATGTATAATTCCACAGATTTTGACAGACCATCGCCACAATCAAGATAACTGTTCCATCAGCTCAGATATTCCTCCAGACCTTGGGTGTCGCCCCTGTTCCTCCCCCTAGCCCCAGCTCCTGGGACCCACTCATCTGTTTTCTGCAGCTATAGATTTGCCTCTTCCGGAGCGTCATATAAATGGATCATTCGATATGAGCCTTTTGAGTCTGATTCTTTCCTTTAACATCATGCATTTGAGATTCATTCACGTGTGTGTCACAGTAGCTCGTTTTTTTTGTTTGTTTTTTTTAAATAATAATATTGCATGGATGTACCAGTTTGTTGAGAAATTTGGGGACTGTTAAGCATTCATGTAAAGATTTTGTGTGAACATAAATGTTTTATTTCATTTGCATAAATAGCAAGGAGTGGGATTGCTGCGTTATATGGTAAATCTATTTTTTAACTGTACTAGAAACTGCCAGTCTTTCCGCGGTGGTCGTATCACGTTGCACTCCCATCAGCAACGCGTAGTAGTTCCAGTTGCTCTGCCTCCTCACCAGCACTTGGTGTTCTTGAGTTTGTAATGTTACTTTAGCCACCCTAATAGGTGTACCTCATTGCGTGTGTATTTCCCTACTAACTAATAATGCTGAGCATCTTTTCATGTGTGCATTGCTCATCTGAATATCTTCCTTGGTAAAGTGTTTATTTAAGTGTTTTTCTAATTTTATATTAAGTTGTTTACTTTCTTATTACTGAATTTTGAGAGTTCTTTATGTATTTTAGATACAAGTCCTTTATAAGATATGTGATTTGAAAACCCTTTTCATAGTCAGTGGCTTCTTTTCATTCCTTTATCTTTCAAAGAGCAGAGGTTCTTAATATTTATGAAGTCTAGTTTATCATTTTGTTCTTTTATAGATAGTGCTTTTGGTGTCACATCTAAGAAAATGTTTGCCTAACTTAATGTCACAGGGGTTTTCTCCTGTTTTCTTTTACAAGTTTTGTAGTTTTAAGTTTTATATTTATGTTCAATGTTGAGTCAATTTTGGGGACTGGTGCAAGATACAGATTAAGATTCCGTTGTATTAGCACTGTTTGTTGAAAAGACTGTCTTGTGTGTATTGAATCACCTTTGCAGCTTTGTTGAAAATCAGTATACTGTCCATGTGTGCAGCACTACTGGACTCCCTAATTTTGTTCTATTGACGTATATGTCTTTCCTTTTCCAGTACCACACCATCTTAATTATTGCAGCTTTTATAGTCAGTCTTGGAGACTGGTAATGTGAGTTGTCCAGCTGTGTTCTTTTTCAAAATTGTTTTGCCTATGGTAGTTCCTTTGCTCTTAGAATCAGCATAATGAATTCTACACAAAATCCTGCCGGGATTTTTCTTTTAATTGTGTTAAATCTATTTCTCAGTTTGGAAAAAATTGAAATCTTAATGATATTGAGTAGTCCAGTCCATGAACTTAGACTGTCTTCTCGTTTATTTAGTTTTCTTTAATATCTTTCATCAGTGTTTATAGCTCTTAGCATATAGATGTTGCATTTATTTTGTTAGATTTATGCCTTTCATTTCATGTTTTTAACTTTAATTCCCAATTGTTCATTACTAATATGCAGAAATACAATCGAGTTTGTTATAGTGATCGTTTATCCTGTGACCTTTCTAAACTCACTTACTAGTTCCAGTCACTTTTTTTATAGATTCTTTGGAATTTCTACATAATCAGATAAGTATCTGGTATTTGATAGTTTTCCCTGTGGGGGAATTAATTTTAATGTAATGAAGCAACATATGTCAACATATTTTATTTCTCGCACTAGCATATTTTATCACTAGGCTGATGAATTTTAGAAAATGACTTCTCAAAACAAACCTAACGTATGAAGAGTCAGGTGAGGTCACACTAACCAGAGAAAATGCTTATGAGACACGGAGGTCCTGGTTTATGTGAGTGTGTCCTAGGACACACGTGTGGCTTCTTAAATAACAGTAATACACAGATATTTTAAGTGCCTCTTTTTTTTTTTTTTTTTTGCGCTACGCGGGCCTCTCACTGTTGTGGCCTCTCCCGTTGCGGAGCACAGGCTCCGGACGCGCAGGCTCAGCGGCCATGGCTCACGGGCCCAGCCGCTCCGCGGCACGTGGGATCTTCCCGGACCGGGGCACGAACCCGTGTCCCCTGCATCGGCAGGCAGGCTCTCAACCACTGCGCCACCAGGGAAGCCCTTAAGTGCCTCTTTTTAAGATACAAGTTATTCTTGGTCTTGACTCTCCATATTAATCATTCTTTTTAAACATCCAAATGATTTAAGATAATAGTTTATGTACATATTCTAAATATTACATTAGATTGAGAACCTCTACTACTTAAATAACTATAAAATTTTTGCAAAACCAACAGTATTGAAATCAGGCCCCAAATATATTTCTCCTACACACGAAAAACTGGTGGAAAAAAAAAACCCACCATTGCTTGTAATATGTCACTCTCAGTGAAAGAATGTCCTTTTAAAAAAACAGTATCACTTTGATAGTTGAGAAGTTTTTTTTTTTAAATGTTGGAATCCCCAAATTATGTAGAAAAATCTGACTCCTGTCTCTTAAAATTATAAAACCCTTAAAAATATTTTCTCTTTTTAAATTGATTACAACATTAGGGTATGTTTTGAATTTTATATTCTGAATATATACATATGGAGAGAGAGGCAGAGAGAGAGTGCTGAGATATATGTCCAAAAAAGTTACTAATAGATACACACATATGCGTGCATATATCCACAGAGCACACTAATCAATTTCAGTAATAGTATAGACTGTATCATTGCACTTATGGCTAAAACACAGCTAACCAGCCAGGTGCAGAGTATTGTATGCTATTTTTTTAAATGTTCACAATGTATTACAAATTATTATTGGAAAAAAAGAAAAGCTACACTTTTAAGTGTGTGCAGATGTGAATTTTGGCTAACAGAACTGTTTTTAATATTCATCTATGGTATTTTCTTGGCAAAGAAAACAGACATTTGTTCCCACTGCATGAATTTAGCAGCTCAGTAGACATCCTAGGAATACTCTAAGGAAGCAGCCCTGGTCATGGAAAACATCTCTTCAAACATCAGTATCTTTGAATCTTATTTGTGACAGCTGCTTTTACTATTACACGTTTCATATTATGATTGGATAAGGAATTTTAACAGATTTTTAAATAAGATTTTAAAGATTTATAATTTAGACCCATATTTCTACTAATTATTGCAATTCTAGCATGGATTATGGTATTTATTCAACCCAGATTAGCTTATTAAATTGAAGGAAGCATTGTACAGTTTAGAGACTTCCTGTGAACAAGAAAGTATTAGAATTGCCATCCTTAGCGCATAACTAATGGCCCGTTTCGTCCTGTATTTGGTGTCTAATAACACAAAGAGGGAATAAATGGGTGATGTGAACTTCCAAATCTTTAGTTTCCTTAGTTTGTGGGTGAATGAGTCAACATATATTTAACAAGCGTTTACCGTATACTTAGCTCAGTGCTGATCAGGAAAAGGAATCTAAATCTGTCCCTGCTTTCTGGAGACTTTTCTTATAGTGGTGGTAATGAGAAATACAAGCATAAAAGAACTTTAAAAACTATATAACAATGCATAGTAAAATTCTAGATTAGGGTACAATGCTAGAAATCTGAGATCTGGGTAATCAGAGGCTGTTTTATGGAGAAGATGGTCTTTGAAATACAATATTTGAATTGACACTAGATACAATTTTCTGAGGCAGTCCAATGGGGTAAAAAAATGGCAAGCTAAGAGCTTAGGACAAATTGGGGGAATGTCAAACGGTAATTATGAAAACTCTACTTATAAAAAGATAGAAGATGACTTTGTAAAACTTTTTATTTACACTTCCTGAGAAGTTGCAAACATAGTGCAGAGAATTCCCACATGTCCTTCACCCTGCTTCCCCCCTCGCAGCACCTTACTTACCCGTAGTGTGGTCACTGAAACCAGGCGGTTACCACTGGTAAAAAAGACTTGACCTTTACGCTGGTGAGCAACCGTAGACCTGCTCTGAATCTCACCAGGTTCCCACTAAGGCTCTTCTGTTGTTAAGGGCCCAGTCAAGGGTCTGACAATGCGTTTAGTTGTCATACCTTTTTAGGCTCCTCCAGTCTGTGACAGTTCCTCAGTTTTTCCTTATTTTTCATGACCCTGACACTTCTGAATAGTACTAGTTATTTTGTACAATGTTTCTCATTTTGGATTCATGTCATGTTTTTCATGATTAGATTGAGGTCCTGCATTTTTGGCGAGAATCCTACGGAACTGGTGTTGTGCCCATCTCAAGGGCATAATATCGAGGGGTACATATCGAGATACTGTATTTGTGGTGACATTACCATCGATCGTGTGGTTAGGTGGTATCTGCCAGGTTTCTTTGTTGTAAAGTTATGTTTCCCCTTTGTAACATGTGAGATATCTTCAGGAGATATTCTGAGACTATTTAAGTGTCCTGTATCTCCTCAGACTTGCAGCTACTACTTTTATCATCCATTGGTGAATCTTGCCTGCGTTTTTTTTGTGTTTTTTTTCTTTTTTTACTCGAGCTCTTTTGAAGTTCTGGCATTTTCTGGCTTTAACTTATGCTAAGGGTGTTGTTGTTGTTTTTCCTTTTTACTTTTCCGTATCTTTAGGGGAGAAAATATTAGAACTCAAAGATGACTTTTTAAATGCAAGTTTTTTGAGAGTAAGGGATCAAATCTAGAGGGAAATAAAAAGAAAAAGCATGAAGCTAGAGGTAAGGTTTATGAAAGAACAATGAACGCTAAGAGGGTTTGTATTCCTCCGTGGGAGCGACATGCATTTGACTCCACATTTGTCAGGAACAAATGTAGAGAGAGCATCACAATTAGAACAAGATTCAGTGCAAAAAACAAAAAGATTCAATGCAATATAATTTTAAAAGTCATTCGTTCAAATTCCTGGAATTGAACTCTTCAGAGAAAAATTTACTAGGGGCTCTCAGTGAAGAAGACAGTATGTAATGTGGTTAATATCCTCCAAACATTTTCATGGAACACGCCACTTTTATAGGGTATTTTCTTAAAATGGAGGTCTAGTAGGTATCATTTTGCCTTTAACTTTTCTAAAAGAGTGATTATTAGAGTGAGATGTAATGGATTAGAAGTCGATCTGAACTCCAGAGGCCCTTAGAACTCACAAACTGTTTGAAGGTTTGTTAAATTATTTGAGGATCCAATTACTGACCAGATAGTTTTCACTTTAACAAAAATTCAATTTCTGCTATTCAAACGCTACAGTACTAAGTAACCAAAATCTTCTCATGATAGTACTTTCTCTGGAGTAGAAATCATTTAGTCTCAAACCATGTAAAACAGATTAAATAGAGATGTCCCCAAATGACCTTTTTATAAAATAGTACCACAATATTAACCTTGCAGAGAAAATTAACAAAATTGACATTTGTCAAGCATTCGCCTTATTTGTTGTAATTCTTGACTTTTTCCTTCTGGTTTTGCCTTTTTTTTAAATTGACATATGGTTGATTCACAATATTATATTAGTTTCAGGTGTACAGCACAGTGATTTAGTGTTTTACAGATTATACTCCATTAAATGTTATTGTAAGATAAAGACTATAACTCCCTGTGCTGTACAGTGAATCCTGGTTGCTTATCTATTTTATACATAGTAGTTTGAATCTCTTAATCTCATACCCCTAACTTGCCCCTCTCCCTTTCCTCTCCCCTCTGCTAAGCACTAGTTTGTTTTCTATATCTGTGAGTCTGTTTCTGCTTTGCATATATATATATTCATTTGTATTTTTTTTAGATTCCACATATAGGTGATATCATACAGCGTTTGTCTTTCTCTGTCTGACTAATTTCGCTAAGCATAATATTTTCTAGGTCCATCCACATTGCTACAAATGACGGCATTTCATTCTTTTTGTGGCTGGGTAATAGTCCATTGTTTATATGTACCACATCTTCCTTATCCATTTGCCTGTTGACAGTGCTTGAGCTGCTTCCATGTCTTGGCTCCCGTCAGTAGTGCTGCTGTGAACATTGGGTGCATGTATCTTTCCGCATTAGTGTCAGGTTTTGCTTCTGACCGTAATCTTACCCACCGGCACAGAACCCTGAGAAAGGGTGTTAAGAGAAGTGGGAAGCAGAGAAAAGGCACTCATACGCTGCCTAGGTTATCCCTCACTGTGTTTCTATCTCCAAAGAGCTAGAAGTATTTAAGATTTTGACATTATCTTAAAATATGGGACTTTTGATCTGCAATGAAGGCTTTGCTATTTTTAACAGAAAAACTTTAAAAACCCCTTTCACAATATTTATATGAATGGCTGCCCACCTGAGATATGCAAAGTGTATTTGTACATTTAGAACAACTTTAGTAAAGGAACGCTAAATGCATAATTACTGTTTTCATTGTATGTCCCATTAGGGTCTGGATTTCTGGATTATTTTGCAAGTCGCCACATCAGCAGTTAAGCATTTGCTGAGGACCTAAAATGTGAGCTTGGGACTGTGTTAAAGACCAAAGATACAAAGAAGAAAATTTATCATTATTGATCAAAACCTGAAAGATTAAAAAATATTTTAACACAGATTTTTTATTTTTTTGCGGTACGCGGGCCTCTCACTGTTGTGGCCTCTCCCGTTGCGGAGCACAGGCTCCGGACGCGCAGGCTCAGCGGCCATGGCTCACGGGCCCAGCCACTCCGCGGCATGTGGGATCCTCCCGGACCGGGGCACGAACCCGCGTCCCCTGCATCGGCAGGCGGACTCTCAACCACTGCGCCACCAGGGAAGCCCTTAAACAGGTTTTTTAAAAAATTACAAATCAGTTTATTTCCCATAAAATGTAGCTGGGAATAAAATAGCCCCAACATGGTATCAGCTCAAATTAAGTAAAAAGATAACCCAGGGTAAGTGGACTACATTTGGCAGGGTTCATAGAATTTCCATGTTATTTGCATTTGTTAGGTTATATGCTGAAAATAAAATACTATAAAAGTTTCCAGGCAGAGTGGTGCTTTGGCATGACTTTTAACTGCCCTGTACCATCCTTTTAAAATGTACCTTATATGGCCAAGGAATTAGATGGCATTTTAATAAAAAATCCAGATGTGACGATTGAGATTTGTTTTTTAAATACTGTTTGAGAGCTCAGGAGTAGCACCAAGTCAAAGTTGTTGAAGGTTATAAACCTGATCTTCACTATTCAGAAGCTAGAAACAGCACAGTGTTTGATAGGCAAATCTTGAGGAAATCTTAGATTTTAAAACCTACACGTTTATAATTAATTGTTTTTTGACCAAAAAATGTGCTATAATGAATGGGGAAAGGATAGTCTTTTCACAAGTATCAATGGCTCTGGAACAATTGACTGTCCATAAGGGGAAATAAAGAACCTCTACTTTCTCCTCACACTGTTACCAAAGAAACGTGAAATAAATCCTGGACCTAAACATGAATGCTAAAAGTATGAAACCCTAGAAGAAGATCTTAGCAATGTTGGTTCAGGCAAAATTTTTCCTTGATTGGAATAAAAAAGCATGAGCCATGAAAGAAAAAAATTGGTAACTTGGACCTAATCCAAATCAAAACTTTTGCTCTTCAAAAGACACTTTAAGAAAATGAAAAGGCAAGCCATGGACTGGAAGAAAATATTTGCAAAATATGTACCTTATATAAAAGATTTTAATCTAGTACATATTAAGAAGTCATAAAATTAATAAGGCAATGTGCTTTTAAAAAATCAGAAAATCATGTAATAGACTCTTCACCATAGAAGATGTATTGTAGTAATTGAAAATTTAACTATTACGTTGTTGAGGCACTGGGTTTATCTAACCCACCCATGGAAACTGAGATGCACGCAAACCAAAATGGTGCACAGCAAGGACCACCTATATTTTAAAACCATAATCACAACTGCTTTCAACATTTGTGAATTTCATGGGTTTTCATTCGTACTAAGTGTCGGACAAGGGACACGTCCTGTAGTATTTTGGGGAGAGCGCCACACCACGAGTGTGTTGACATCTGGTATTAAACACTCTTTGCCCTAGTTGCCCTTACTGACTAGTAATAAAAATGACCCACATGTATTGCATCAAGTGTCAAGCATAGTTGTAAAGGCTCATTTCATTATCTCTTCTGACCGCAAAGTGTAAGTACTGTTGTTCTTTGTGGAGGCTTAGGTAGGCTCAGTAATTTGGAGAGAAGAGATTCAAACTCAGCTGGACTCCAGAACCTGTGCCCTTCACTACTGTTATACATGTGGAAATGAACCATATGGTGACTTTGCGATGAGGGAAACACAAGGAGTTGTGACCTATGCCAGAGTGGACAGCTTAGCTGTGGGACCACGCGAGACTTTCCCCGGGAAACAAGCTAACTTCTTCTTTGGTGAGAATGAATGCTAGACACACATGCAGGGAGACAAGTGGGTTCTAACCAGGCCTTTGTCAATACCTGGGTAGGCAGTGTAGACCAGTGATCTCCCCGTACAGGATTCTGTCCTTCACTCACACGGCTGCTGTCTCTCCAAGCTTCAGCTTTTCATGCTTATCAAGAGATAGGCACCTTTAGGGGATAAAGGTATTTATTATCTGAGTTTATGTTTGCAAATAATGTTTGTTTACTATCTTCTATTCCCTTCTCATTTCCATGCCAACAATTTGACGAGGAAACACAAGATTTTTTAAATAGTTGTTCTTATAAAAGTTGACATTGCCAGTGTCATGACACAAATTATCATCTGTATTTTCTTAAGGTCACACAACACAGATCCTCTGATTTGCATTTCCTTGTGCTCAAATTCCTGAAAATAATTGATGTGATTGAAACAGTGGAGAAGCGTGTAGCGCATGTATTGGCCCGACGGAGGAAGGCGTTTGTGCGCCCTCCATGTGCCAGGCACTTTCACATACATCGTTTAACTCTCACAACACCTTGAAGTTATTATTCCCGTAGAATAGTTGGTGATACTACGGCTCAGAGGAGTGAAGCAGCTTGCTCCGAGTTACACAGCTACAGGTGCAGAACCAACATGCTAATTCCAGCGTATCTTTCTCCAAAACTTACGCTGAGAATCGTTTGCTTCCCATGCCATTACCCAGCTAATCCAGCTGTCTCTTGGCTCAGACAAGTCGCCATGAGCATAAGGTAGAAGGAGATCCTGCTTCACAAGACCATTGTTGTTGTTTTTTTTCTTCATGTTTTCCTTTTTTTAGTATTTATTTATTATTTGGCTGTGCCAGGTCTTAGTGGTAGCATGCGGGATCTTTAGTTGCAGAATGTGGGATCTAGTTCCCTGACCAGGGATCAAACCCAGACCCCCTGCGTTGGGAACACGGAGTCTTAGCCACTGGACCACCAAGGAATGAACCAATTCATGCCTACTCCACATTCCTCACTCCCAGCCGGACTCTGATTTGGGTTCCTAACTGCCCATTACCCATGTTCCTTATTTCTACCTTGATTGGTCTTCTTGACTATTTGGTACCTGACTGATCTTTAGCCTTTATTTGATCGCTTTGAACTCTATCTGAGATCCTTTCAACAGTGGAATCCTCTTAATGTACCTTTTCAGGCAGAATTATTGGTCCAGATCCCAGGACAAGAACCAGACCTTTTCCTGGTGTTTGTATAGGATGACCAGAAGTGTGATCTTCCTATAGTGTCCTGCAAGTCACCTGGGTCCTATGGTATCAGAGGAAATGCTCACTCGTGCGTTACCTTTATTTAAATTGAAGTATAGTTGATTTACAATATTGTTAGTTTCAGGTGTACAGCATAGTGATTCAGCTATTTCTTTGCAGAGTATATTCCATTATAGGTTATTATAAGGTATTGAATACAGTTCCCTGTGCTATACAGTAAATCTTTGCTGCTGATTTTATGTATAGTAGTTTGTATCTGTTAATCCCATAGTCCTAATTTGTCTCTCCCTTTCCCCTTTGGTAACTGTAAGTTTGTTTCCTATATCTGTGAGTCTGCTTCTGTTTTGTATATTGATTCATTTGTGTAATTTTTAGATTCCACGTATAAGTGATATTTGTCTTTCTCTGACTTTTTCACCAAGCATAATATTCTCTAGGTCCATCCATGTACTCTTTATTCTGAACATTTTTGTTCAATAATAGCTTTAGAAAAGCGGTGTCTGCTTTTTTTCAACCTTAAAAATGTTGAAAACAAGATTTTATCTCATATAAATTCTAAAGTTTTATACATTCATTTAAAAAAGTGTTAGTTCTCTTTTTAAATTCTGCATTTTTGACAACTGCAGAAATTTCTGTCCATTTAAATAGCCGTGCTTGAAAGTCACTTTGACTTTTGAAAGCCGCCAGATTGCCTTATCGTTGTCTTTGAGAGATTAGGGATGCTTGTTTGGAAGGTTGCTTTATTTCTAAATAAAACTGAAGTTTTGTTTTTCCATTGTAATGTTTCATTTTAATCTGGTTGGTTTCTATCTGGAGATAATTTATAATAGGAACCCAAAATAGTTCAATGGAAAACCTTCCATTATAAATGGCTGACTGTCATTTGCTGCCTTCAGGTGTCCTTGTCAGCCGCATTAGACCGCTGCGTTTGATAGACAGGGAAGAATTTTCTCTGGGCTCTTTAGGTCTGTGTTGGAGCAGGAATTCTATTCCTTTCTTAAACATGAACCATCGACAAGAGGAAGAAGCCATTTTTCCATATAAATATCCTTCAAAGCAAGAAAATGAAACCCACAGACGAGTTAGATACTTTGCAGTAAGAAAAAGGTGCTTTCAGGACATATGAGTATGATTGGAAAACAGCAATGAAAAAATAGGTATTCATGGAGAGAAATTAAGAATGGTTTTTACATATATTTTAGTAGTAAAGTGCCACTTCAGTTTAGAGTTCCGACAAAACTAAGGCGTTCTGTTACTGTAGAACTGCACGGCTTGCCCTTTAGCTTTGCGTTTTCGAGAGATTAATGAAGAGCAAAATTTTTAAAACTTTTATTTAATTAAATCACACTTTTCTTATGAAATTTAGATATTTTTCAAACACTATCTTATTCCTAAGGCTTGACTTTCGTGGCTGTAACTTGTACGTGATTAAACCAGTATAGAAAGTACAAAGCATGTCCTGACACGAGTCATGATTGTCCACAGCCAAGATGGCATGGGATGGATGGGCCCACTGACGAGAAGCATTCCATCACGCTGGCCTCTCGGTTCCCTTAGCTCATCGCTCTTCTCCTCAGCTCTCTGCCCATGGTTATGACCTAGAGTCCTTGCCCTTTCTAATACCTGTACCGTCTTCAAAATCTTGGCTTCAGGCATTCCTCTCTCTCTCCCTGTCCCTAGCCCACCCCCTTTCTAACTCGGTTTAGCATCCTCACTAAGATCTTTGCCCCATGGGGACTTCGAATCCACGAACCTCGCCATGTTTCACATTCCGTCAACTTCCTTGTGCCTTCCTTCCCATGCTTAGCTTTCATATCCCAGCAGTGCACTCACCGCCCCCTTGGACTGGCCTCAACTTCCTCCTCCCTCCCTTGCTTACAGATCCCCAAGCCTGGTTAAACCAGATTCTCATGGACCCTACTCTTGTGTCTAAACAGTTGAACACAGTTCAAGAGAAGACACACTTAGGTTAACTGGTCTCGCTTAAACGTAAGGCCAAAAAGCTCGAGTGGGCCCTCAGCACTTCCTGGTTAATTCATTTTCCCGCTCTCTAGGACAATTTCATACCTCTCTTTTCTTCTCAAACCTCCAACAGTTCCTTTTACTTTCTTCCTCATTGTTGACTGTTGTTTTGCTGGAAAAGTAGAAGCAACAGAAGAGAATCACCTCATCAGCCCATCCCACATCCCCCTCCAGCTGCATCCGCGTCTGTGTGGTCACCCCTCCCCCCTCAGAACACGCATGGACACCTTACTTAAGGAAGCGTGTGCCTCTGTCTAAGGACTTCGCTGGTGCACTGCAGGCCTCACCTCTACCGAAGGACTTTTTCCTTTAATCATTCATCTCTTGTAGCAACATTTTTCTCTCTACAGTATTATTTCCCAAATCATAAAAACATTCTGTAATATTTTAAAGAATTCTTTGACCACTTATACCAAATTGTGCTATGTTATGCTGTGGTAGCAAATTGACCCCAAGATTTCGGTGGCTTAACAAAGGTTTACTGTGAAGTCATAAGGAAGTGCTGTTTTTGTAGGTCTAAACTGGTTAATTACCAATAAATTTCATGTGATTAATACTTTCCCAGATCGTAACTCCTGTATCATTCGACAAAGGGATTCCACTATCTTTCTTTTAAATATTTTTTTATTCTGTGTAGATTTAATATTAAAATATTTTTAAAAGAGTACAAGCAAAAACATAGGAAAGTATTTTTATAGTCCTAAAGTACAAAGGTCTTTAAACTTTTAAATTTTTTAAAATTCTACCTTTTCTTTTAACTTTTTAATGTGACCACTAGAAGATTTAAAGTTGCATATGTGGCTCAAATTATATTTCTTTTATTAATAGTGGAGTGTATTTGATTAATAATGTGTTAGTTTCAGGTGTATAACAAAGTGATTTAGTTATACACATACATGTATCTCTTCTTTTTCAGATGCTTTTCCCATTTAAGCTGTTACAAAGTATTGAGTAGAGTTCCCTGCACTACACAGTAGGTCCTTGTTGGTTAGGTAGCTTAGGTACAGTGTGTGTCTGTTCATCCCAAGCTCCTGATTTCTCCCCCCACCCCCTGCCCCGCCATGTTTCCCCTTTGGTAACCATAAGTGTGTTTTGGAAGTCTACGGAGACTCCACTCTTTCAAATGTCACTAGACAAAGGCCCACTTACCTGCAGGGGCTGGAAAACGGAGGTGGGGTGTGGGGAAGGGGAATGGTACTCGACGAGCGGTAAATGCTCTGCTGCAATGAAGCAGACCCCCTTCAGCCACCGTTCCTCTGCTTTTCTTCGTAGCCAGACTCCCCAGCAAGGGTTGGCTGCCTACCTGCTCCGTGTTCTCGTACTCTCTTCTTCCACCCGTGTCCCCGGGTCTCTAGCCACTCCAGGAACTGAAACATGTGTCGGATCAGCAAGTGGCTTCGGCACTAAACGCGGTGTTCGTCCTCAGTCTTCACCTCAGTCGACCTTTCGGCAGTTCTGACACGACCGGTCACTTTCTCTTTGACAGACTTTAATCACGTGAACAGGTGGTGTCACACTCCCCGGGGGTTTCTCCTGGTTGGACGCCTGCTGTGATAGTGGCTCCACCGTGTCCTCACGCCCCTTCATGTTTCTTTTCTCATCCTAGCTGACCCTGTCTCGCCCCACAGCGTCAATGCCATCTGCATGCTGGCGGCTTCCAGTCTGCATCTCTTGTGCTCGTCTCTCTCCCGAGCCCCGGACTTGTGTATCCAGCCTCTTCCTAGATTTCGGCCCTGAAATTCTGCTGGGATGCTGGGACCCCGCACTTAGCATTTCTGAAACAGAGCTCTCAGTTCCCCTCCAGTCTTCTCCAAGTCAGGAAATAAGACTCGCAGGCATCCCTGACGCAGTTCGTTCTTTCACAGCTGCATCCTTCCTATCAGGAAGCCCCTCTGATTTTGTCTTCAAAGTACGTCCCGTGTCATACGGCTTCCCGTCACTGATGCCATGACCGCCTGGTTTAAAGCACCCTCGGTTCTCGGCTGGACTCTACGGCGGCTCTCACCCGGTTTCCCTTCCGCACTTGTTCTCTCTAAACGCTGCTGTTCACACGGATTTCTCTGCTCATCACCTCGCAACGGCCGCTCACCACTATTATAGGACAGAAGGGAAAGTCCCTCACTTTGCCCTCAAGGTGCAGTGGGATCTGGCCCTCTCCTTTCCGACTTACCTCCTGCCCCTCCCGCTGGTCCCCCAGATCCAGCAGGGGGCTTTCTCGCCATCTGTAAACAGGCCGAGATTGTTCTGGGTTTCTCCTCCAGACCTCGTCCCAGCCAGTGACCAGCTGGTTTCTGCCTAAATGTTAGCGGCCCCTCCCACTGTCTGTGCTTGGAATGTACCTTTTTTCTCCACGTCACTTTGCACTTCCTAGGACTTATTATTTTTATTGCTGGATTTTTCACTGTTGTTTCTCCTGTGTCTGGAACAGTGTCTGGCACGTAGTGGGCAGCCAATAAAAATGTGTTGGCTGGATGGATGGACGGACGGACGGATGGACGGATGGATCTTCATTGTTTTCTCAACTCTAGCTCCCCAGTTAGACTGAAAAGATTTCGTAAAGAAGAATTCTTGGGCCGTGGTTCCACCAAGCTGTGAAACTGACACAGACACTTCTTGCTCTCTGGAAACGGAATAGAGCAAAACATTTTTTTCTGCTGTTGTATCAAATACGATTTGAATGAACTTAATGAAGCTTAAAATTATGAAGATAACACAGAACTAGTGAACCTTTGAAACAGGATAACTAAAGCGATAAAGGGAATGAAGCAACTTGGACACGAAGACATGTTTTCACTTTAGGCAGAAGATCGAGGGATTCTATGGTCACATTCTCTAATCTTCTCGTACCATGAGTGGGTTAATTCTGATTTTTTTTTTTCAACAAACACTGTTTAGAAGAACTTGAAAGAGATAGTTTCAAGACAAATAAAAGGAAGTACAGGAATGCCTCATGTATCAGATATTGCTTAGGAATAAATTGTTCCACGTGTCAGTTTCCAAATAACTAAAATGTAATCACCACGTATGTGCCAAAACGTTCATTTTGAAGGCTTTCTCTAACATACCGCTCTACTCTTTCAGACAAAAAATGCCGAAACCACCAACGCCCCTTCCTGACAACTCAGAGTCGTCGCTGTGAATGTTTGGTGCCACGCAGAAACTCCCTACAATAAGTGTGCCCCACGTTGTCATTCTGGTTCTCTCTCCCTTTCATGGCTCTTCCCACCCCTCCCTCTTCTTTCCGTTGTCACTTTATCCTGGTGGCAGCTGCCTTCAATTTGTTGACTGATTTTCTGCACCCGATAGCATACGGGCAGGGGCCGTGGGGCAGCTCCTAAACAGTATACGTGATCTTGCCACTGGAACTCTGACCTCCGGGCAAGGGAGTATTGTGGTGGTAGCAGAAACAATACAATAACATAAAATATATTAATGATGGTGTTGATGAAGACCTTTATGACTCTTCCTGTTACTGTGTAGATTATGGGTACGTAATGGACTTGGCCAGATGGACTGTGGAGCTGACCTAGCATGGTGGTGTTTAATCTTGTTCTGTTAATAGTGTAGCGGAGATGTAATTCATACTTAGAGTGACCTCAGGTTCCTGTTTCAATGCCTGTTTTCTCTCTGTGCTTCTTAACACTCCATTCACTCTCAAAAGTTATCGAATTCTGACAATAAATTATACATTCACCCATATACATATAGTATTTTAAATAATTCACAAAGCACTATTAATTTTTTTGCTTCAGCCCAGAATGTAGCTGCCTGAAATTGGCAAATAAAACTCAAATAAGGGATTTTTTTTTAATGATGACATCAGAAATACACTTTATGTGAAATTATGCTCAATGTACTAAGCAAAAAGAAAAATGTGAATTGAGGACAGTTTTCCTGATATTTAACTGTAAACTATATATCTCTTCTAAGGGAAATGTTGGCGGTTTATATAGTGCTCCCAACATATGTGTTGAGTGAATAATTAGATTTCTTCACCAACATTTGAAATGGAAAAATATCTAAAATTTCTTTTTTAAAAAAAGCTTTATAGACTTAGAAAACAAAACAGCGTCAGGAGCATAGATTGCACATTTAATTTTAATGATACAAAGAAATTTTCTTTTGTATTTGTGAGTCAAAGCTTTTCTTGTTTTTACTTAAATTGCTCTTCCTTTTGGCTTAGATAAACCAGACAATACACATTTTTAGAAACTATAGGTAATTAATCCCAACTCTTAAAACACGTTGAAAGGTTATTGAAAAGTGGCAAATTCTTTTGGATGAGGCTTTGTTTAATGTTTAATTTCTTTTATCTGTGTTAAGTAAGCATCTGTTCTAAAGAAATATAATCTCAAGATATTCACAGCTATTAGCTTGAGGTTAAGTATGTGTTAGAAACAGAATCATTATTTCTGTCATTGTGGATGTGTTTACCTCTAGGCTATCTTAAATAATTCATAAATATAAACTATTTTAAATTCATTAAGTATCACTAATGTGTGAAAATTCAGCATTAACAGAAGTGCTCAATGATTTATAAAAGGACTGTCTTGATTAGAACACTACAAAAACATATTAAGACATCTAATATAGGAAACATTTACCAAGAACAGTCAAGCATTGTAACATCAATGATCCAGAAGTTATCTTTATGATCCAGAAGTTATATTTATGAAATTATCTATTTGGAGGGAATGGAGAATAAGGTTTTTGCCTTTTGGGGTACCATATAGCACTTGGTTAAATAAGCAAATTATTATTTGAAAAACTATATTTTGAGAAAATAATGCAACCCCTAAGTATTTTGGTAAAAGACTTCCTTGCTGGATGCAAGTTCATTTTGCATACACATTAATTACATTTTGACATTTTTTGATGCAGGTATGAGATACTTTTCTTTTAATCACACATTTACCACTTTTTTTCCATTTAAAAATGATGCATGGTAGAGAAAACAAAGATGAATATTGTGTATGCACCAAGATACTTCTCTATCATCATCTTCATTTCTGCATTTATTACTTTTTCAGTTATCTAATGTTGTAAAACAAATCACCACAAAATGTAGTGGCTTCAGAAACAACATTTATTATCTCTTAACTGTTTCTGTGGGTCAGGAGTTGGGGAGCTGTTTAGCTGAGTGTTTCTGGCTTGGATTCCTCCTGTGGCTGCAGTCGGACGTAGCTGAGGCTGAGGCCATCCGAGGGCTTCTTCACTTACATTTCTGGCTTGTACAGGGAAGGCTGTCTAACAGCTCCCCATCTCCACGTGGTCTCTTCACGTGGCAGCTTCAGGGTAGCTAGACTTCTCACATGTTGGCTCAGGACTCCCAACGCACATGTCCTGAGACAGAGAACCAGGTGGAATCCCTACCACCTTTTTGACCTACCCTTAGAAATCAAGCACTGTCATTTCCACCTCATTCTTCTGGTGGAGGCAGTTACAAAGTTCTGCCCAGGCTCAAGAGGAGAGAACAGAGACCCCATCTTTTGATGGAGGAACGTTGACACTATGTTGTGAGAAGAACATGTGGGAAGGTATATATATTGGTGTGGCCATCTTTGGAAAATAGTTTGCTACACGGATAAAACATATGACTGACTCTAATATGCTGGGTGCTGTGATGAGTCCTAGGGATGAGAACATGGGTCAGTTCTTGCCTACGATGCTGAGAGACTAGGGAGAGGATCATTGTGTAAACAAATGTTACACAACGGGAGAAGTGTATTAAGAAAAGAGAATGACTCACTTTGTGGGAGTTGGGATGTTGGAATATTCGACAGAGGAGGTGTTTTAGTGAAGACTTGAAATTTTTTTAAAAAGAGAATAATCTAGGATGCTTCTCAGTTTCCTAGTATGGGAACCAAGTGGATGAGTGGTTTCAGACGTGTTGGGCTGGAGACACCTGTGAAATACACACACAGAAATGGCCATTGGTCATCAGTAAGTCTTCCAAGGGAGAATGTTAGTGTAGAAGATGTAGGTTTGAGAGTCAATGACTTTTGGGTAGAATTTGAAGGCCTAGACAGGGATAATATTTCCCAAGGAAAGTTTGTGGAATAAGAAGAGAAAACAGGAAAGGATATAACCCTGTGGAAAACAACACTGAATGAGTGTGCTGGGGAGAATGCCAGGGAAAATGGCAAAATAAGAACCTCCAAAAATTGTCCTCCATAAAAGCAATTAGAAAACAGGCAAAAATGATCATAACCTTTTCAGAACTATGGAAATTAACCGAAAGCTTACAGCAATCCAAGAAGCATTCATTCAAAAACAAAACAAAAATAAAATCTGGGTCTTGGTAGGAACAGCCAGCTTTGTGACGTTTCAACTTTCCCAATGTCCTTACTTTCTTCCCAGCTCTGCAGTAGTGTTGGAAACCAACAGCCAGCAATCAAGGAGAAAACCAGTAGCCTGGAAGCCACCAGAGGGGGCGGAACAGGGCAGCTCCTTCAAAGCCCCATTTCCTGAAAACTGTCATTTGATTACTATTTGACCCACCTGTCTGATGGGTCCCAGGAAGACCCCACCCACAAGGCTGTCTTTATTTGTCCTGACTTGGAGCTCACTCAGTATGAGGACCCTTTTACCGGAGGAGCATTTTTCAGAAACAGCTAGAGATCATTGTTTAGGGTCCCAGCTGCCTGAGGCGGTGTGTAACAGTCAGGGCAAACAGTAAGCTAACTCAAAAGCTTAAGGTGTAAGCTGGGACCGAGCTGTCCACGGGGGCTTCGGTGATCTCCAGCGCATTCCTTGGAATCTAGCGTGCCATGTACACGCGTGGGGCTGTGCGCGTGCTCAGGAAAGATCTGAGGAGGTTCCAGTTCGCGCCTCTGCACAAGCGGGAGGAGAAGGCAGGGTTGTGATCTGCCACTTGAGTGTGGAAGGTGTGCACTCACATGCACACAGTGCCCTTGTTGAAATCTGGAAGACCTGTTGGTTCTAGGCATTTAAGGAAACCTCTGCCCGGTCATTAGCAGACCACTAACCGAGCAGAGACTTCCGTGACCGTGTATGACAGAGAGTACATACTTTATAGCATTAGTTCAGAGGACTCACTAAAAAACAAAACAGACAAACAAAAAAACCCTAGCAACAACAACAAACCCCAGGGAAAGGAGAGAATCTGATTTCCATAATTGCCACATTATGATATTCAAAATGTCCAGTTTTTAGCAAAAGAATTATGAGACATGCAAAGAAACAAAAAAGCATGGCCTAGGGGCAGGTAAAAACAAAATCAGCAGAAACTGTTCCTGAGGAAGCCCATGTTGAACTTACTAGATAAAGTCTTTAAATCAGCTCTTTTAGATATGCTTGAAGAACTAAAGAAACTATATCTAAAGAGCTAATGGAAATATTAACAGCTGTTTTCTGATCAGAAACCATGAAGGTCAGGAGGCAGTGGAATGAAATATTCAAAGTCCTGAAACAAAAAGACTATTGACCAAGAATTCTCCATCCGGTAAAATCATTCTTCAAAAATGAAGGAGAAATAAAAGATTCATGGAGAAACGAAGACTAAGAGAATTTGTTGATAGCACCCCTGCTAGGCCTCAATGTAAGAGTTAAAGTTATAAAACCTCTTAAAAGAAAATATACCAGTAACTTTGGGGGACCTTGGATTAGGCAGTGGTCTCTTAGGCATGACAACAAAAGCAGAAGCAACCAAAGAGGACATAGACAAATTGGACTCTATCGAAAGTAAAAACTTTTGTGCCTCCAAGAATATAGCCAGCAAAAATGTGAAAAGATAACCCACAGAATGGGAGAAAATAGTGGCAAATCATCTGTCTGTTAAGGGTCTAGAAACCCATATGAAGAACTCTCATAACTTAACAATAAAAAGACGACAATCCAATTTTAAAATGAACAAACGATTTGAATAGACATTTCTCCAAAGTAGGTACACAAATGGCCAATAAGCACATGAAAGGATTCTCAGCATCATTTGTCATTACAGAAATGCAGATCAAAATCCCAATGCAGTACTACTTCGCACCCACCAGAATGGCTGTAATCAAGAAGACAGACAAGAGGAAGTGTCAGAGATGTGGGCAAATTAGGACATAACGTGCGGCCACTGTGGAAAACCATTTGGCAGTCTCTCAAAAAGTTAGCTATAGAATTACTATAGAGCCCTCAGTTCCACTCCTGAGTGTTTCCCAAGAGAATTCAAAACATGTTCATGCAAAAACTTGTGCACAAACGTTCATAGCAGCATTATTTACAGTATTCGAAAAGTAGAAACAACCCAATTCCCATCTAATGATGATAAGTAGACAAAATGTGGTATATCCATCCAGTGGGGTGCTTTTCAGTCATAAAAAGTAATGAATTACTGATACATGCTACAGCAAGGATAAACCTTGAAAATATTGTGCAAGTGAAAAGAGCCAGACACAAAAAACCACATATTATTCCATGTATATGAAACATTCAGAATAGACCAATTCATCGAGACTGAAGGTAGATTCGGGGTTTCCTGGGCCTGAGGGAAGGCAGGGATGGAGAACGACAGCTAATGGTACCCGGTGTCCTTCAGGTGATGAAAATACCCTGGAATTAGACAAATACGATAATTACACAGCTTTGTGAATGTACTAAAAATTGCTGAACGGTACACTTGAAAAGGGTGAATAAGATGGTAAATAAATTATATCTCAATTTAAAGAAAGAAAATGGGTTATGGAAGAGAAGGCCATCAGTAATACTGGGAAGAGTGTATCAAGAGGTGGGAGCAGCTGTGAGACGTGACTTCACATTCACACGAAGAAAAGGCTCTTATCCTCAGTTTCTAAGGGATTATTTATGATTCACCCATAGTTAGATCTCTCAGTACATCTTCCATTTATCCCAGTTGCACTCTGAAAAATATACCAAAATTCTTCATCTTGGAACGAAGAAGTACTATAGGAAAATCCATTTGTGAGCGTGTCAGCATTTGGGTGCCCACATGTTTCTGTAAGATAGATGGTAGAAAGGTAGATGACACGTAAAGAGTTCAAAATGCTGTTGTTTCCTTTGGTTTAACTTTCTGATTTCCCCTAATGTAACTTTCTCCTTCAGAAAGAGGCACAAGGCTGGGCTAACCCCGTTTCACTTCACTTGTCTCCTCAACTACTGTAGCTGTGTTAGGACTTGAAACAAAAGCAGCAATTCTCCGACTGTCGCCCCCGTTTTCTGCTCTGCTCTTCTGGTTCCTTCTCCTTAGTCCTGGGGGATGCGTCTTCCGTGTGACGGCTCACCTCGTCCCGGCTCACAAGCTCTGCTCCTCTGGTTCCTTCTCCTTAGTCCTGGGGGATGCGTCTTCCGGTGACGGCTCACCTCGTCCCGGCTCCCAAGCTCTGCTCTTCTGGTTCCTTCTCCTTAGTCCTGGGGGATGCGTCTTCCTGTGACGGCTCACCTCGTCCCGGCTCACAAGCTCTAATGCACCCACTGCATCCAGAGTCGCGTCCAGATTCCTTGGCTCGAGGCTCCTTGATTTGGCGAAAACCCTGAATTTCTGTCTCTGAAGTCAGAGTCGAGAAGGAGACACAACAAGAGAGTAGATCTAACCAGTAATGCATATGTCGGGGTGAAGCGGAGAGGTGAGCGTATGGGAAGCATCAGGAGCTTTTCGTCCAAGCTGTGAAGGATGTAGGGTTTCTTACTGGTAGATGTTCCTGAGGATCTTCTGTTGGCAGCACAGATTTTATTTCAAATGTGGGGAAAAAACACTTTAGGAGACTGTGCATAGAAAACATTTTCTCATTATTTCACCTCAAAATAGAAGGGAAACAACACTGGAGAATTAAATACTCCATTTTTATATTTGAACTTTGGAAGCCAAATGGAGGGGAACAGCTTTTGAGTGTATTTTGGGTTGAAACATTTGTATTATACCTTTGACCAGTCAAGACAATTTTAAATTTTAGTTTCTGCCTCTTTGGCTAGTAAATTATTTAGTTCATGTCTTTTGGGTTTTTTTTTTTTTTGTATTTAAATATTCAGAAGGCTTGTGACCATTTTAAAAGATTGAGAGAGTCCACCAGAGCACTGCGGAACAAAGCCTGGCTTGTGGTACATTTGCATATAGAGTTTTATTTGTTCTTTTATTTGGGATGGATTGAAAAGCAGTCATACAGTTCATCAGAAAAGCACTTCAAGGATTTTAGTAGCTTTGCATTCTGAAGCAATTAACTATAACCTTTCCGAACAAGAAACAGTAAAAATTCTTCAAATTCTTCCAAGTTCTGTTCTGAGATTACAGTACTAGAGATGAGTGTTTCTGACACGTGATAGGTATGAAGCATGTCAAGAAGCTGGTTTAGAATGTGAGCAAGGTTATGTGCAAATCTAAAGGAGATTTAAGAAAGGATAGAAGACAGGATAACAGAAAACACCCTCTAGAACCTGGGTCTGCTATGGCTTCAGTCTGTACGAGTCAAATAACCCACCCAGGGGCACTGGCAACACTGAGTGTGTGTGGGGACCTGCAAAGCAGGGGATCAGATCGTGGCCCATGGTGGATTCAGGAAGACAGATGCAGCGCATGGATGGCGTCTTGGAAGTCCCAGCAATATACTCACCTAGGTGAGAACCTTTCATTCAAATACCTGTAAGAAAACGTTGTGTCAAATATTTGAATTGAAGTGATGAATATATAATTTGTCTTTTATAACCAAATATCCTGGAGAGGCGACAGGAGGTGACTCCTCACTGACTGGATCATAGGCTGACAGATACCTAAAGATCCAAGGGGCGGGGGTCTGGGGGGATTCTGTTGAGAATCTCAGCACTAGGAAACCAGTGAGGTTCCAGAGGCTACATGGAGCTCCGGAAGCCCAGCCAGACCACTTGGCCGAGGCCTCGTCCTCTGCAGGGGTGCTGGACGAGGGAGCTGGGGGCAGCCCCGCTCTGCCACCTCGGTCAGGAGCGTGAGACCCTCAGGCCCATCGCCACCCGCAGCACCAGAGCCACCATGACCCCCTGAGAAGTGGTCTCACAGGAGACCTTAGCACCATCTGGTCTGACATTTCCTGCCCTGAGTGCAGACGCATGTTCAGAGAGAGGGAATTTCAGGGAAACTTCTGTTCTAGCAATTCCAAAGACAGGTCTTGATTTCATTATAAGTAGTGCCTGACTATCTAACCTGTCCTTTTTCTATATCATAACCAAATATAAATTTCCTTTTTTTTTTAGAGTCTCCTAAGATTCCCATGTTTGTGTTTATTCACTTATTTCAAACTAAATGGATTTAGTCCTTTTCTTTGAGAAAAGAGCATTAGTATGTGACTAGTCCTGCATTGTTTAATGAGAACAAAAGCAAAATGTTCCAGAATTTTTTGCTTGCAGCTACAAAGCACGTTTAAGGAATAAAAATCTCCTTCGTTAAACGCATGAGAAAAAAAGAATTGTTTTAAAGTTCTTGGGATCGGCCTGTATAGGCTCCATTGTAAACTAGGCTAAAGAGTCCCCATTATGGTCGGTGTATTTTGGTGCCAGAAGGTTTTTCTCTTATGCTAAATTATTAAGTTCTGTCAGCTGCTGGGCTGTCATATAGAGATATAGTAAATCACATTATATTTTGTCATGGATTACACAGAGCAGTAAATTTGGGAATAAAGATCAAAGTAGTTCCACAATCACATCTGAGTACAGGAGGGATGTTTAGCTCGTAGAAAACTGATTTAGGTGAGGCTGCTGCAGTTCTTGTGCAAATTCGAAATGAAGTTGGATATTTGGTTGGAAATGAATGAGGATCAAACCACAGAATGACTTTCCATATTTGTATTGAGCTCAGAGACACTAATTCTAACACCTAGCTGCATGATTTGAATTAGATAAACAACTACATGCTGAGAATGGCGGACTTGGTGAAAATTGTATTTATGTGTTTTAATTGCTTTCATGAGTAAACAGTATATTCCAGTCTATTTTTGCTTGGGGTTTGTGGGGGGCACACAATTAGTCTCGTACTCTGGTAGTAATAGTGTCTGGCTCCTTGGAACTGTTTGCTTTTCACTGCATTTAAAACCAGTAGAAGTAAGCCAGCCTAAGATCACTAAGCAACCTTGATTATTTAGGTCTTGGTGGTTATTATCTTTGTTCTGTGTTACCATAGAAACCCTTTCAGGGTTATCAAAGTTGATGATATTCATTCATTTAAAACAACCAATCTCAACTTATTGGGCTCTTTTTACGAAAAAAATAAATCACAGTAGAAATGAGATAGCAGAATGGTAAGCTGAAATTATGTGCTTTATATAAATTATTGTCCTAATGCTTTTTAAAAACATATACTTATTTGGCTGTGCCGGGTCTTAGTTGCAGCATGTGGGATCTTTAGTTGTGGCATGCAGGCTCTTTGTTGCAGCATGCGGGATTTTTAGTTGCAGCATGCGGGATCTAGTTCCCCAACCAGAGATTGAACCCAGGCCCCCTGTATTGGGAGCTCAGAGTCTTAACCACTGGACCACCAGGGAAGTCCCTATCCTAATGCTTTTATTTAAGGAAGTGCCCTCAGTCATATCCTCAATTAACTAGAACAGTGGTTCTGCAAATGGGCTGATCATCAGAAGTAACAGGAGAGCTTTTAATACAAATTCCTGGATTATGAGATCCTGGTGATTCTGATTTAGTAAGTTTAGAGCCTCAAACAACATTTTTCTTCTTTCACACTGATACCTTTTCTCCTGATTTCCTCCTTCATTGTAATCCTGTTTGGGGAATACTTTTCAATGCTATAGACCATTAACAGACATTTAAGCTTTACAGATTATTTCTCAAGATTTTGTTTCCTTGTTTTATTTTGTTTCCTCTTGCCATACTTTTATTGATTCCTTTTTCTCTAGTGAAATCAGACTTACACTAATACTATAATAAATCAATCTGACATTAGCTATAAACAAATCACCCCCCAAAACTGATATGAGGATTAAGACTTCCCCATTCCAAATGGGATCAGAATAACGTGTAGCTGGGGTATAGATATGATGGCCTGCAGTGCTGATTTTGGTCTGAAGGGAAGTCAAAGGCCAGTTGGTGAGTGAGTGCGTCAGGTGTGTTCCCACGGGGGGTGTTAGACTAAGAGGGAAGGCTTGGCAGTGATGCTGCAAAGGCCTATTGGAGGAAACGGAACAGTCTGAAGAGCTCAGCCTCTGTAATGGGGGTTGGGGCGGCGGGGAAAACCCTTCCACAGAAGATCACGGAGATTCTGTCTTCAGGCCCCGAGCGCTTCTAACGGGCTTTTTCTCGTGTCCCCTGATAATGTTGTGATGCTTCTAAGTCCAAGGCTCCCAGGTTGGAGCCACTATTTTAGACCATCACTGTGAAAAGACAAAAGCAAGTAGAGCCTTCGGAGAATGACCTAAGCTCATGTGTTTACTACAGCTTCTGTGCAAGGAACGGAAGGAGTGGGGGACTGGAGAGGTTAAGGCTGCAGAGAGGAGGCTGGGCGATGGGATCACATGCACAGTTTACATAGAACACCAGTAGGTGGATCTATATCAGACAGGAAAAAAGTGGATGGAAAGAACAGGACAGAACTGAGAGAATAGTGAGAAGGCTGTTGTAAAATTCAGGGGAGAAAAGGTGAAGACCTACAAGTGAAAACGGGCAAGACAATCAAGGGTGAGAGGAAAGGATCCTGGGAAATTCTTCTGTTTCCGGTTTGGGTGACTAAATGGTGGTGCTGTTAATGAGGTGAGGAAGGACAGATCTGGGGAAGATGATTGAGTTCAGCTGGGACGTTAGTGGAGTGCCTGTGCGAGGTCTCAGAGAGCAGTGCCTCTAACCTGCGGCTGGACAGGAGTCTGGGTGTGGGTGCAAAGGGAGGTCGAAGTTAGAAAGAGTAGGAATTCACACCAACAGAATGGTGACTTAACGCTGTGAGCGTGGATTCTAAAATTTTAGAGAAGAGTGCAGTTTAGACAGGGAAGAGCAGGTGGCATGGGGCAATTCTTATTTAAAATCAGCTGAGACCAATAAGCAGTTATCAGAGGGGTGCCTGGAGAATCAAAAGGAAATAATGTCATGGATGCCAAGGCAAGTAGGAAGTTTTAATAAAAAGTGAGTAAGTCATACAGTAAAATCAAAACTTGATCCTTTGAAAGACTAGTAAAATACAGACTTTCTGGAGGACTAATCAGAAAAATAGGGAGAATGCACAAATACACAAGAGAGGAAATGAGAACAAGGACTCGTGACCAGGAAGGATAGAAAAGATAAGAGTATAGTGAGTAACTTTATGCCAAAAAAATTGAAAATCTGGACAAAATGGAGAAATTTCTAGAAAATGTGATTGAATGAAGAAGAAATAGAAAACTCTTAATAGTTCCATAAGCTGTTAAATAGAGCATTTAGTTTTAAGTGTTTCGTCAAAGAAAACAACAGGCCCAAATAATTCTACACTCAAGTTCTTACCAGACTTTCAAGGAACAGATAATTCCAGTAATATACAAAGCCCTTCAGAGGAAAGAGAAAGAGGAAATATTCCCCAGTCCATTCAAGGCCAATATAATCTTGATATGAAAACCAGCCAAAAACAGTAAAAATACAATTACACACCAGGCTCACGTTTCATCTTAAGTGTAAAATTTCTAACAAAAAGTTAGAATCTAGCAGCATATAAGAATGGTTGTGACGGTCATTTGGATATAATGCAGGAATTCAAGGGTGAATTCAGGTTACAGGCCCATGCATATAATGCACTGCATCTGCCAGACGGAAGGAGAGAGTCCATGTGATCGTCTCAGATGAAGGAAAAGCATTTGCTGAGATTCCACCCCCATCTGTGATAAATACTCTTAATGAGCTAGGAATAGGAGGGAACGTCATTAACCTGATAAAGAATAGCACGTCAAAACTTAGAGCAGGGCTTCCCTGGTGGTGCAGTGGTTGAGAGTCCGCCTGCCGATGCAGGGGACGCGGGTTCGTGCCCCGGTCTGGGAAGATCCCCCATGCCTCGGAGCGGCTGGGACCGTGAGCCATGGCCGCTGAGCCTGCGCGTCCGGAGCCTGTGCTCCGCAACGGGAGGGGCCACAACAGTGAGAGGCCCGTGTACCGAAAAAAAACAAAAACAAACTTAGAGCAAACATCACTGTTATGGTGAAATATTAGAAGGATTCCTTTTAAAACCAGGAAAAGAGAAGGATATCCACTACCACTTCTGCTGTTCAACATTGTAACAGAGATGCCATTAATCACAACACAAGAAAAAGAAATAAATTGGATAAGAATTAGAAATAGAGAAGCAAATCTGATATTATGTCAGAAATGACCCATAAAAGAACGGGCTAAAGATGTGACTGTGTTTCACAGAAGTGAGAATATAAGTAGCCAGTAAAGACATGAAGACCTGCTCATATCATCAATAATCAAGAAAATGGAAACAAAGACCCTAACGAGATATCGTTTTATACATAATAGATTAACAAGAGAAGAAATAAAGGGCATCCAGATTGGAAAGGAAAAAGTAAAACTGTTCCTATTTGCAGATGACAAGATCTTACACATCAAAGCAAAGAAAAAGCTACTTGAAAAATAAATGAGTTCAAGGTTGCAGAATACAAATCAATATACAAAAGTCAATTGTATTTTCATAAACTAGCAATGAACAATCTGGTAATGAAGTTAAGAAAAATCCATTTAAAGTAGCAGGAATGAATTACTGAGGAATAAAGTTGAACCAAAGAAGTGGAAAATGGTACATTAAAAACTAGAAAACATCACTGAAAATTTTAATGAGTATGTAATGAATGGAAAGCCGTCCACATTCGTGGATTGGTAGACTTAATTTTGTTAAGATGGCGGTAGTACCCAAACTGATTTGTGCTCAGGTTCAGCACGATCCCTGTCAAAATCCCAGCTGCTTTTCTTGTATAAATTGACAAGCTGATCCTAAAGTTCATATGGAAATTCAACAAATAGACCGGGTACAACTGGATATCCACATGCAAAAGAATGAAGTTGCACCCCTGCCTCACAACATACACAAAAAATTAACTCAAAATGAATCATAGACCTAAATATAAGAGCTAAAACTGTAACATTCTTAGAAGGAAACAATAAAAGAGGAAAATGCTATACAACTCAGAAGAAAATATGTGAGGAAATCTTCATGACATTGGATCAGGCAAAGGATTTTTAGATATGACAACAAAAGGACGAATGACAAAGAAGAAGATAAATTGGACTTTACCAAGATATAAAACTTTTGTGCTCTAAAGGGCACTATCAAAAAAGTATGAAAACAGCTCATAGAATAGAAGGAAGTAATTGTAAATCACATATCTGGATAAGAGTCTAGTATCCATTCTATATAAATACCTCTAGAACTCAGCAATAAAAAAAATAAATAACCCAGTTTTTTAAATGGGCAAAAGATTTGAATACACATTTCTCCAAAGAAGATATACAGATGGCCAACAAGCCCACGGAAAGATGCTCAGTATCATTAATCGTTAAGGAAATGAAAATCAAAAAATGCAGTGATATACCACATCATACCACTAGGATGACTGTCATCAAAAAGATGGAAAATAACACATTTTAACAAAGATGTGCAGAAATTAGAACCCTCATACTTTGCTGGTGAGAGTGAAAAATGGTGCAGCCACTTTGGAAAATCGTTTAGCAATTCCTCAGAAAGGTTAATGTAGAGTTACCACATGACCTAGCAATCCCACTCCTAGGTATTTATCCATGAAAACTGAAAACATATTTCCCAAACAAAACTTTTACAAGAATGTTTACAGCAGTGTCATTTTATAAGAGCCAAAAAATAGAAGCAACTCAGATGTTCATCAGCCGACAAATAGATAAGCAAGTGTGGTATATCCACACAAGGGAATATTATTTGACAGTGGAAAGGAATGAAGTACTGATGCATGCCGCAACATAGGTGGGCCTTGGAAACGTGCTAAGGGAAAGAAGTCAGACACAAAAGGCCTCCGTTGTATGACTCTGTTCATGTGAAATGTCCAGAAGAGGAAAATCCATAGAGACAGCAAGAAAATGAGTGGTTGCCAGTGGCTTTGGGGGAGGAGAAAATGGGATGTGACCACGAGTGGGTGTGGGGTTTCTTTTTGACGTGATAAAAGTGTCCTGGGGCTTCCCTGGTGGCGCAGTGGTTGAGAGTCCGCCTGCCGATGCAGGGGACACGGGTTCGTGCCCCGGTCCGGGAAGATCCCACATGCCGCGGAGCGGCTGGGCCCGTGAGCCATGGCCGCTGAGCCTGCGCGTCCGGAGCCTGTGCTCCGCAACGGGAGAGGCCACAACAGTGAGAGGCCCGCGTACCCAAAAAAAAAAAAAAAAAAAAAAAAAGTGTCCTGGAATTTGGTAGCGGTGATAGATATATAGCTCTGTGAATATACTAGAAAACAGTGACTTGTGCAGATTAAAGTGTGAACTTTATGAAATGCGAATTATACCTTATTAAAGCTGTTGTGAAAAATAGGAAATTGACAATGCGAAGTGTGGTGGAAAGTGTGGAACAGAAAGGATGCATATACTGCGGTGAGAATACAAAATGTTGGTGGCATTATCCTGTAAAGTTGAACATTCGATTTATCAACCATCAGTTCAACTCACTAGCATACACCGTAGAAATTCACAAATACACACCAGAAGACGTGTACTGGAATGTCCGTAGCAGCCTAGCTCATGGAGGAAGAAACTTGCAAAGTTCAAATGCCCGTTAACAGATGAATGCATGATTTTTGTCTGTTCACACAGTGGGATATACTAAAGCCGCGAAAATGGACGAAATACAGCTTCAAATGAAACATCGTGAATAAGTCTTAGAAACAGTGCTGTGTGAGAAACCGCACAGTTCAGGAAATTACATGGAGCACAATTAACATGGATTTATAAAGCTGAAAATCGTAAAACCAAATAATACGTTAGAGGCACTTACACGTGTACTATTTTTTAAGCCAGGCAATAAATAAAATTCAAGAGAGCGGTAATCCTCAGGAGAGTCAGGGGATGCCGTGGGGAAGGAAGCGCCGGCACTTGCAATGCTGGATATTAAGCTGTATGGTCGTTTTAAGAGGGTTCTTTATCGTGTTTCATAAGCATACATATGTCCTGTATGTGTCAGTTATAAACATCGACAAATAAATATTACTAGCAGTGGCCAAAGCAGCCGAGCACCCCAGTCTTGGGGACATGTCAGGAAGGAGGTTGCTTCTTCAGTGAAGCAAATTGTTATTTTTATGGACTTGAAGTGGGAGAACGAGAAAGAAAGAGTAACGAGAATTGGCTACAAAAGACTGGTTTTGATAGCTGACTTCTCTAATACCTGGCCTTACAGTTTCATAAGCTCAGCTTTAGTAAAGTAAGTTCTGTCTTGCTTCCACTTTATCCATCAAACAATGCACCCGTGCCTTAGACCGGAACCTCACTCAGCTAGTTCACCTTCAGGATCTGCGTCTACCAAGCTCTGCTTTTGATCGCTCTTGCCTCGCCTTTTGTTTTTCCTGCTCCCTCCCGCATAAAGAACGGGGCCTTATCCTCCTGCCAGTGCTTACTCAGCGCTCTCTGATCCCTTGCCATCTTGAGCGCCCCGCCCCATTCCTACATGGCTAAACCTCAGTCCAGTTTAATCTTTACTGTCCACCTTATCTGCACATTATAAAGTAATTCCCAAGAAAGTTAGCTAATTTGCCTGTGGTCACACTGCCGAGGTTGGTTTAACTTCCAAGCTCGTGCTCGTAACCACCATGCTCCATTTGGTAACGGTTGTTGGACTAGTCAATCAAAGCATCTTGGGTTGATGAAAAGCATGGTTGGAGCAGCTCTGAGGGTCTGGGTGATGGGAAATTCACCTGCACAGCAACAAAACTCACTGAAGACCTTCTGTGTGCAGACTGAATGGGGGACGGGGCAGCATACTCGTTGTCAGATGTTTCGGATGTTAGTTTTCAATGAAGTGGTATGGGAGTTCTCTCGGTACAGATGACCCTAGGAAACTACGTATGCTCTAGGCCTTTTTGAATAAGGAAGGTCTAACGGCTAGATCTCAAGAATGTCCTTTCAGCACCTCTCGAACGTCCAGATCATCCAGGAAAGGAGCTAAAGCTCTCGTTAAGTATTGAGATTACTGCTTTATATTGAACTGCCAACAAACCTAACATAGCTACTTCCTATAAATACATTATTTTATAAACTTCCCAATTAATATTCATTACATTTCTTTGTATACAAGTGAGCCAAAAATGCAGAAAAATTTCCAAAATAAGTAAAATATTAATGGGATTTATGAGTGCCAAATCAGGACATCTAACTCCTAGATTCAAAGCTTATTTGAAGTAATTTATTACTTGACCAATAATTCAATTAACATCATTTGATCATTGGACGGTGCCCACGTTTTCTGATGTCTGAAGTCATGTATTTGAAATACATCTTCTAAAAAAAAAAAAGAAATACGTCTTCTATCTGCTTCCTATAAATACCATACCAACAAATGTGCCACTCATATATAAATATATTAAGCATATTTAAAATATGTGTTATGTATGTTGAAATTTGTTAAATACAGTAGTCATTTTCCTTTAACATTTGTCAAGTCGTGCAACATTAGATTTTGGTATGAAGCATAAGAGTAGCAAAGACATAAAAATATTATAGGAGGTAGAAAACCTTAAAAAAGTTAATTGGCCCCATTTACATTTGGTCTTTGATGATAAATTCTTCTTTGCACATCAGAGAATAGTTGCTTCTTCCCTAGAGCAAAGTAAAGGTTTTTTTTTTCTCCTTCGTTCTCCTAAAGTTTGTATTTCTGCCCAAGTAATACATGAGTTTCAGTTTCTGTGGCCTCTGCTTCAGAGAGCTTCTCTAAGAGTGAGCTTTTGAAACATGATTAGATCTTAATTCTTTAACTATTTCCATAAGCTTATTTCACAGTTGCTTTCTTATTCAGTAGTGGGAAGGAAGTTCATGTAAATCTTACGTGATCATTTATGGGTGTTAAGGCCACGTAAGGATATATGTTGCAGTGGTGAGAAAATTCGCCCCGGTGAGTTACAGCGAGGGCAGACAACCAGCTGCCCCATGTTATTCTTTAGGTTTAGCTGTCATTAAATGCACATTATTTTAGTTCACAGCAGACCACAGTTACTAAGTCTGTACAGAGGACGTAACCAATACTAATTTGGCATATTCAGAAATAGGGCCAAATTCAGGAATCTGGGCATTCTTTCTGAGAATGGATCCACCAATAGTTACAGAGCAAATAATCAATAGTGATATTGATAATGATGTCACAGCCCTTTTCCAAAAGTGTCCAGTTTCTTCCTTCTATAATAGAGGATGTAGCTTCTCCATGGATTCTTACAAAACAATAGGCAGCGACAGAAACCAAAACACTTGGGGTTCTATTTATTAGATTATTGTTCTGGGTAAAGCAGCCATAGAAAATGACTCAATCAATTTTCTAGAAGTGACTTAAAATTGAAGAATCACTAAATATGACGTTTGTGAGTGTTTTGCAATTTAGACTAGTTCGCCATTTTCTCTAGTTAGGATTTGTACATAATGATGGAAAAGAAAAAGGAGTCTTTAAGTACCGTTTCTTGTAATGATTGTATCAAACTGAGACCTTAACCTTGACTCAAAGTGAGATTCAGATGTTCTAGGATGCAGCAGCAGGGACTTTCTCTTATTCATGTGGGTATTCTCACCTGGCACATAGAATGGATTTGACGAATGTTCATTCATTTCCTGTCCCAATTAGTTGTTTCAAAAAGAGACTTTGAAATTAGAAATGTGATCATCAGAAGTCTTGGAAATGACCATCTCCCCACTAATCCTCCATTAAGTAGTTGACCTTGGAGATTGTCATGTGATTGAGAGAATTAGTGTGATCACGTCGTGGATGGATTAAACCTTTTTCAACGTTCAGTTCAATGAACACTGTGTCCAATGAATGGCAAAGCAATATGAGTATTTCATTAAATGAACAACAAATAGAAAATGTACATTACATTAATTTTTAATTAATTATATTAATTTTTAATGTAATTTTTAAATTAACTACATTGATTTTTTTAGGCCAGTCTGAAAATTGAAGGTTGTAGAAGTGAAAGTAAAGATAGTTCCTTAAAAACATGGATATTCTGTTTGAACAAGCATAATAGCCTGCAAGACATAATTACATATTATCTCTCACTTAGCTTTCATGTTTTTAACTAAGGAAAATTGTGTCATTTAATATGATGTTTGGAAAAAGTTATCACTATAACTGCAATGTTAGAAAAGTAATACTTTGAATTGATATTAAATTATACCTTTAAAACGTTATTTTTATAATCAACTTTCTTGTAATATTTGAATTATCTTAAAATGTCTTAAAATGTCTGTGGCATGTAAAATAAGTTACATTTACGAAGACGAGAAAGAGTATGGATGCTTTCTCTCCTAAACATTTATGCTCAATTTCCATTCTGCTCCAAGATGTCTTTTATCTCCTCTTAGAAGAGATAATAAAGTATGGTAAACCACATTTTAAAAATACTCATGAAACTTCTCACTCTGCCTCTCCTCCACCTTACCTGTCATATGCTGAGTGGAGATGAAGAAATAGAAAGTGATCTTTTTCTTCAAAAGTTGTCAAAAATCTTGCCATTTCAAACCATATACACTCTTTTCTTCATTAACTCATTAAACAGTATTTTCCAGGAAACTACTAAGGGCACAGCAATAATGCCAGAGCCACAAACTCTGTTCATAATCCATTGGGAAAGATAAGACTTATTTTCAAAAGACTACAGTACAGCCATGCAGATTACCAGGAGTGAGGCCTGTACGTACAGAAGGAAGGAAACCGAATCAGTTCTAAAGGATGTGAGCAAAGAAAACGTCAGCATCTGAATTGGTCTGTGTGTGTACATGGGTAGGCTTAGAGAAGAACGCTATGCTTGCAGAGAGATGGAGTCTACAAAGCAGCAAACTAGTCTGGAAAACCCCATTAGTCCATATTAGAAAATATTGATTCACTCATTCAACAGTTATTGGTCGTATTATGTGTCGGTCTTGGGATATATCAGTTAATAGAACAGACAAAGATTCCTGTCTTTGAGGAGCTACCGTAACAGGGTGAAGTTAGTGCTTGGGGTGTTGAAGCAGGAGAGAGATGTGGGCTCCGCATCACTGAGGGCCTTGAGGACCGGGCCAAGGGGTCAGACTTTGGAAGCAGGATTCTTCCGCAGGGGTTCAGGGTAGGTTAGAAGCAGAGGCAGCGAGGCAAGTCAGGAAAACATTGTCGGCGTGAGACTGAGAAAGAACTGAACTGGGTAAAGCGGAGGAGACATCAGAGGCCAACAAACTAAAGGAAAAGCAGTGGTTTAAACCCATGGAGAGGCAGAATTGGTTCCATGGTAAACGTGGTGAGGCCGCAGGGACAGAGGCGTTCAGTCTTCTCTGGGTCACGTACTCCTTTGAAAACCTGTTGAAATATTTAGATCCTCTTCCAGAAGAATACAGTAAACCTAAAACTTTGCATAAAATGTTAGGGGTGTCCATGGACTCGTAAAGCCTGTCCGTAGACTGTGGATTAAGAATCTCTATGAGGAGGAGAATTTCAATCCCCAAACCATTACTGAGCATCTGCTCTTTAAAAGGCACTTGACTTTGGCCTTGGTGTGGGGTGGGCTGGGGGGGGCGGGGGGGGGGGAGGATAAACGGCGGTAGCACAGCTCCTACCCCCAAAGTGTACAGAATTGCAGAGATGTTGGATTTTGATGTTGCCAAGGGGACACCTTAGGTGGAAGGGTTACTTATAATGATAAGGTATTAGAAACAATCTCAATATCCAGTAATAGAGGAGTATGGTTCGATAAGTCATGCTGTATCCTTTCAGTATCTGAAATAAAAAGAGAAAGCTGAATTTATTGCTTATTATCATAAGGGACAGCTTTGCCGGTCAGGCACAGCCTCTGAGCACAGCAGACTGCTGACCTGCTAGAGGGCTCGGGCGGAGAGCTCTGGGCTGGGGTGGGGACTTCCAGAGCCCTACGTGAGACGTGCTGCCTGGCCGAGCCTCGCAGCCGTGCTTGTTGGGGTGGGTCTGCCTCTGGCTGCCGGCTGCCAGGAGTGAGGGGTTGGCACCTCCTGGTTGGCTTGCAAAACTGCGTTCACCAAAGTGAGATCACAGGTTTAAAACCGGTTCGGATGACTCCTTGCGACGTGGCTGCTGAACGTCTTTTCCTACATTTGTGGAGCATTTTTGATTCTCAGCTCATATAATCCAGTATTAAGCTTTTAAAAATTATATTTTGAAATATTAATTACATGGAAAAACGTTGCCTATATAATGAAAAGAGGCAAAGCCGATCCCAGTACTTTTGCCCCCGTTCCCAGCGTACGGAGCTGCCCTGATGCTGGCCGGGTTTGCTGGGGGGGCAGCCTCCCGCGTGTCTCACTTGCCTGGCTCTGTCCCCCTCAGTTCCCTCGGCCATCCTTTGCGGGCCGAGACTGGAGTCTGTATGGAGACAGATGGTTATTAGATTTATCATGCTGATCATTTCAAAATGCATGCAGTTGTCAGATCATTCTTTGGTACACCTGAAACTAACAAAGCATTGTATGTCAACTATATTTCAATTTAAAAAAGGAAAATCATCTTGTGTTGTTCGGTAGCACAAGATATATAGCACAGGGAACTCTACTCAATATTCTGTAATAACCTATATGGGAAAAGAATCTGAAAAAGAATAGATACATGTATATGTATAACTGAATCACTTTGCTGTACACCTGAAACTAACACAACATTGTAAATCAACTGTACTCCAATATGAAATTAAGAATTTTTTAAAAAGCAAAAAAAAGTCTTCAGGTTAAAACCTTACAAAAAACATCATCTTATGTTAAGATTTATCATCGATCACTCCCTAAAAAGGATGGGCTGGATATTATGGGAAGAAAATTATAGGGGGAAAAAAGACTTCAGAAATATCCTGGGACATGCAAATATATAGCACATAAAAACCATTAAAATGTCAACATTGTTACTTTGGATGATAGATTACAGGAAATATATATCTGTCTGTTTTTGTACATTAAGCAAGTATATACTTCTTAATTAATGATTAAATGAAAATGGAGGCAGAGGGTAGAGATTATCTTTTCAGGAAATATGGCTGGGTAGGAAGAAAAGAAAGCACGGTGCCTCAGATATGCCATGTTGGAAACCCATTTTGTACCTATTACCACTATCACCTGGAATTTTCTTCTCTTTCTTTTTCAGTTAGTTGATTCCTATTCATTCCCAGCTGGTAACCTTGAGCAAGTTTTTTTTTACCCTTTCATCTCTCAGTTTCTCTTTCTATAAATGAGGATAATAATCGTGCTTACTTCACAGAGGTTTTGAAGGGTTAGATCTGTTAATTTGGGTAAGGCATTTAACAGTAGAGTAGGAACAAAATAAATACTAGTTAACTTGTTGCTATCATCATCACCATCATCATCATCACCACCACCACCATCACCATCATCATCACCACCATCACCATCATCATCACTACCACCATCATCATCATCACCAGCATCACCAGCATCATCACCAGCATCATCATCACCATCACCATCAACACCATCATCATCATGATCATCATCATCACCATCACCATCAACATCACCATCATCATCACCATCACCATCATCACCATCATCATCACTACCACCATCATCATCATCACCACCACCACCATCATCATCACCACCACCATCACCATCATCACCACCACCATCATCACCACCACCATCATCACCATCATGATCATCATCACCACCATCAACATCACCATCATCATCATCAACATCACCACCATCATCATCATCACTATTATCACCATCACCATCATCACCACCACCATCATCATCACCATCATCACCATCAACACCATCATCACCACCACCATCATCATCACCATCATCACCATCAACACCATCATCATCATCACCATCACCATCATCATCACTACCACCATCATCACCATCATCACCACCGTCATCACCACCATCATCACCATCACCATCACCACCATCATCATCATCACTATCACCATCACCACCATCAGAAACACCATCATCATCACCATCACATCATCATCACCACCATCACCATCATCACCACCATCACCATAATCATCACCACCATCACCATTATCATCACCATCATCATCACCATCACCATCATCATCACCATCATCATCACCACCATCACCATCATCACCACCATCACCATAATCATCACCACCATCACCATTATCATCACCATCATCATCACCATCACCACCACCATCATCACCATCATGATCATCATCACCATCATCAACATCACCATCACCATCATCATCACCATCACCATCACCACCATCATCACCATCAACACCACCATCATCATCATCATTGCCATCATCATCCTTTAATATTTGTCTCCTTACAAAAGCCTTCTCTGATGTGAAGTATCTCAGGTAGCTTTTCTCTAATAACACCCTGTGCATAGCTCTCTCATGATGCTTATGCTGTATTTTATTTACTCACATATCTGTCTCCTCCCCAACTTCATTAAATTATTTTCTTTATTTTTTAATTGAAGTATAGTTGATGTGCAATATTTTATGAGTTACAGGTGTACAATATAGTGGTTCACAATTTTTAAAGGTTATACTCCATTTATAGTTATTATAAAATATTGACTATATTCCCAGTGTTGTACAATTTATCATTATAGCTTATTTTATACATAATAGTTTGTACCTCTTAACCCCCACCCGTATTTTGCCCCCTTCCCCACTGGTAACCACTAGTTTGTTCTCTATATCTGTGAGTCTGCTTCTTTTTTGTTATATTCACTAGTTTGTTGTATTTTTATATTCCACATATGAGTGATATCATTACAGTATTTGTCTTTCTCTGTCTGACTTACTTCACTTAGCATAATGCCCTCCAAGTCCATCCATGTTGCTGCAGATGGCATTATTTTATTCTTTTTTATGGCTGAGTAATATTCCATTGTCTATATGTACCACATCTTTTTTATCCAAATTCATCTGTTGATGGACACTTCGGTTACTTCCATATCTTGGCTATTGTAAATAGTGCTACTGTGAACACTGAGATGCATGTATCTTTTTGAATTAGTGGTTTTGGGTTTTCCGGGCCTACACCCAGAAGTGGAATTGCTGGGTCACATGGTGAGCATCCTGTGCCCAACACAGAGGAGGTGTTTCAAGTAAATGTTTGTGAAATCATCACAGGGATATACCAGGATTTTGGGGAGGGCTGTTGGGGTGTGTGTGTGTGTGTGTGTGTGTGAAAAACTAGCCTATTTATAATCACATGGTAACAAGTCGATGTAGGAGAAAATATTGGTGACATGAGAAGAGGGAGACTGGGGAGAACTGATGGTGTAAGTCTTTTGATTGTGGTGAGAGGTAGAATCCATGTTTTGGTGAAGGAACATTTTGCTCCTTTAACCAGTTGTCCTGGTGTAATTTATGCCTTCTGTTTTCTGGAAGAGTTTATGTGGAGTTGATATTATTTATTCCTTAGGTGTTTAATAGAGTTCACTAGTAAAGCCAGATGGGCCTGAATATAGGTAAGTAGGGTTTTGTGTGTGTGTGTGTGTGTATGTGTGTGTGTGTGTGTTTTAACACATATAGGGATATAGGACCCTTTGAATTTTCTATTTCTTCTTGAGTTACTTTTGGTGATTTGTATCATTTAGGAGATTTATGCATTTTTGTCTAAATTAGAAGAAAACTTGACGATATGTTTACAGTATTTCTTTATTGCTCTGTTAATGTCTGTAGGATCTGATAGTGATGTCCCCTTTCTCTCATTCCTGATATTGGTAATTTATACCTTCTTTCTTCTGTTTCTGATCAGTCTGTCTAGAGGTTTATTGATTTTATTGATGTCTTCTCAAAGAACCAGCTTTTGGTTTCATTGATTTTCTCTTTTGTTTTTCTGTTTCATTGTTTTTCACTCTTATTTTTAGTATTTTCTTTCTTCTGTTTACTTTCTCTTTAATTTGCTATTCTTTTTCAAGCTTCTTCAGGGGAAACTTTTATCATTCATTTGAGAATTTCTTTCTTTGCTAATAAAATAATTCAAAGCTAAACATTTCCACTAGGCACTGACTACCATTCCACAAATACTATGCTTCCATTTTCATTAATTTCAAAATATTTTCTAAGTTCCCTTGTGATTTCTCATTTGACTCATAAAAATTAGATTATATTGTTTATTTTCCAAACATTTTAGGGACATCAGATACATTTCTATTACGGATTTATAATTTAGTTATATAATTATAACTAAATAAAATTATTGAAATTTGTTGTATGGTCTAGAATATGGTCTTTCTTAATTAATGGTCAAGTTGTTTGACAGCCTTTTTCAGATCATTTATATCCTCACCAATTTTCTATCTACTTTTTCTATCAACTCCTGAGAGAAGAGGGTTGAAATACCCTCAACTGTAATTTGTAGATTTGCCTATTTCTCCTTTCAGTTCTGTCAGTCTTTGCCTTATGTATTTTGAAGCTCTTGAAATTAGGTACAAACACATTAGGATTTTTATATTATATTTATGAATTAAATTTTTTATCATTATGAAATATCCTTCTTATTTTCTGCTAAGCTCCTTTGTTCTCAGATCTACTTTGATGTTAGCTATGCGACTCTACTTTTCTTGTAATTGCTGTTTGTGTGGTACATCTTTCTTCATCCTTTTAATTTTAACATTTTAAAATATTTAAAGTGTTTATCTTGAAATTACCATGTAGTTACACCTTTTTTTTTTTTTTACACCTTCTTTTAAATCCAATCCAACAATCTCTGTGATTTAGATGGAGTTTTTGTTTGTTTGTTTGGTTGGTTTTTGTTTGTTTGTTTTTTTTTTTTTTTTTTTTGCTGTACGCGGGCCTCTCACTGTTGTGGCCTCTCCCGTTGCGGAGCACAGGCTCCGGACGCGCAGGCTCAGCGGCCATGGCTCACGGGCCCAGCCGCTCCGCGGCATGTGGGATCTTCCCAGACCGGGGCTCGAACCCATGTCCCCTGCATCGGCAGGCAGACTCTCAACCACTGCGCCACCAGGGAAGCCCTACCTCTTCATTTTTTATATGTACTTTGTTACATCTGCCTTCACATACTATTATACCAGTTTACATAAAATGTAAGTATCTTAATAACAGTATACTTCCATTTCCCTATACCTGTTTCTACCTATATCGTAAGCTCCACAATATACTTTTATTATTTTTGCTTTAACAGTAAATTGTCTTAAAAAGAAATTTTAAATGAGAAAAAGAACAATTTATATTGACACACATATTTTCTATGTCCAGTGCCCTTTATCCCTTTGAGTTGATCCAGGTTTCCATTTAGCATCATTTTCCATCTGCCTGAGCAACTGCCTTTAACCTTTTATGTAGTGCATGTCTGCTAGTAACAAATTCTCTCAGATTTTTGTTTGAAGATATCTGTATTTCATCTTCAGTTTTGAATGATGTTTTCACTAATTATGCAATTTCAGATTGACAGATTTTTTTGCTTTCAGCACTTTAAAGGTTCATTATGTTATCTTCTGACTAGCATAGTTTCAGATGAAATATCCTTATTCCAATCTTTTTAATGTATCTTTTTTTCTGGCTGCTTTTAAGACTTTATTTCTGTTCTTGCAATTTGATTATGATGTTTCTGATGTGATTTCCTTTGTGTTTATGTTTTGTTGTTTTTCATTGATCTTCAACTTGTGGTTTTATAGTTTTCTTCATATTGGAAAATTTTCAGCCATTATGTCTTCAAATATTTTCCCAAACCTTCTCCTCCTGGTATACAATTTCACATATGTTAGATGATGTGATATAGTCTCAGAGATTCATTAAATCCAGTCTTTTGTCTCTCTGACAATCACTTGGATATTTAAAATGCTTTTTCTTCATATTCGCTGGTCTTTTCTTCTATAACGCCGAATCTGTTGTTTATCCTACCAGTGAAGTTTTCCTTTCAGATAGTATATTACTGTGCTCTAGGCTATTTAGTTCTTTTTTATACTTCTATCTCTCTCTTTGCTGTGTTCAATTTTTTTGTTTAAATATTTGGGTCTGTTTTTAATGGGTAGTTTAAGATCTTTGTCCACTAATTCCACCATCTCTATCATTTCTAGGTCTAATTCTGTTGACTGATTTTTCTCCTGCTTACGGCTCACATATTCCTGCTTCTTCTCGTGTTCAGTAATGTTTTATTGGATGATCAACACTGTAAAATGTATATTGTTGGAAGCTGGGTTTTCTTGACTTCTTTTAAAAATTATTTGGCTTTGTTTAGGAAGCAATTAAGTACTTGCAGGTGACCAGTCTGACCCATCTGAAGCTTGTTCTTGAACTTTGTTAGAACTGACTTGAGGTTTTCTTTACTCTAAGGCTAGTTTAACCCCATGACTAAAGTGTGGCCTTTGTGTATGTTCCGTGATGACTCTTCATTCTGGCTGGTTAAAACTCAAATATCTCCCAGATTTGGGTGAGCTTTGGGAGTTGTTCATCTTAAAGCTCACCAGTCGCTGTTTACTTGGCCTTACAGAACTTAACCCTTTACGTACCCAAAGTATCAGCAACAGACTCAAGAGGAAACCAGGTAGATTCTGAAGCTCCTTCTCTACATGGCTTCCTCCTGTCCAGGACTCGGTGCCTACAAATTCCAGCTTCCTCAGATTCCCAAACTCCAGTCTGTGTTTCCTCCACTCACAATACTGCCATGCTGTGCTTCGATTCCCTTTCCCTGTGTTCAGGCCCAGAATGTGCCCTGCGACGGAAGCAGGCGTGATTGTAGGGCTTGTCGCATTTGCTTCCCTTCCCTTCACAGGGTCGCAATCCTGTGCTTCTTGTTTCCCAGCATCCTAAAGCTGTGTTTCCTGTGTCTTGTCCAGCTTTCTGGCTGTTTACTACAGCCGATTAAGTATGGCCCCAGTTACTCTATCATGGCCCAAATGGAAATCATGAATTTTGTTTATGACTCTAAATTTATACTTTTATTTTAAGGTAGAATGCAGAGATTGTCAAGTCTGAAAGTTCTGTAAATATATTAAATTACATATAAGTGTTTGTTATGAATTCTCTGAGTACTTTTGTTGACAGGGTAGCACACACTTATATATGAAAATCTGGCACCGGCTGGCCATGACTGTATTCACAGCGTTTGAAGAAGCTTCAGATGAATGCCTGCAAAGCTTTTGAACAGGAAATACTGCACAGTGCACTGAGCTTTATGCTGTGTTTCAAGAATCTGAGAAGCATCTTTCTTTTAAATCCTAAAAACAAATATTTAATTCAGAAATGCATGCTATTATATTTTAAAGAAATTTCTCTTTATAAGATCTGGGGCTGCCTTGAGTATAGGTATTCTAGGGGAGTCTCCTAATCTTCTTCTCTCCACATCACCTTCCTGGAAATCATGAATGCCTGAAGTTTCACCATTAATGATAGGAAACAAAAAAAAAAAAAGGAAGGAGAGACCTTTTTTTTTTTTTTTTTTTTTTTTAGCGTTATGCAGGCCTCTCACAGTTGTGGCCTCTCCCATTGCGGAGCACAGGCTCCGGACGCGCAGGCTCAGCGGCCCAGCCGCTCCACACGTGGGATCCTCCCGGACCGGGGCACGAACCCGTGTCCCCTGCATCGGCAGGCGGACTCTCAACCACTGCGCCACCAGGGAAGCCCCGAGAGACTTTTTTTGAATTAAGACCTGCAGAGAAACAGTAGCAATTAAGATGGTCAACAACCATCGACACCTTTGTGAAACTGTTTGCTTTGCTCCTTTCCAGTAGGGGTTTTAAAGCCAAGATTTTGATGGCAATAACATAGAGAAACAAACACATTGGGCTCTTCAGCAGAGAAGAGTGACCTGAGGACAGCAGAGGGGACTGAGTGCTTGGCGGAGGCGGAGGGCAGGCCAAGCACACGTCGGGGCAGAGAGAAAGAGCCGGAGATAAGAAAACAAAACAACTTTCTCCTTTCAAGATGATGATTTTCCTCTCATCTGTTCAGGTCATGCTACAGATGATTGTTTGAAAATTGTATTTCTTCTAATCACGTGCTTTTCATGTGTTTAAGAAGATAAAAAAAGATCCAAGATCCTGCTAAAGTCTAAATTTAGCATACTGAGAAAAGAGTTTGTACTGTCCTTAAGACCACTGTTACCCGTTCTCTTTGGTTTTACTGCTTCTTAAATAAAACACTGCATGACTTTCAAGTTGCGTATTTGCATACTACTTAATTTACAAATTATTTTTTAATCAAATATCTTGATATTTCGTTTCTTTTCCTTCAGGGTGTTTAAATATGTTACTGTAGTAGCAAAACTTTTTCATTTTAAAAATCTCTACTACTGATTTTAAAGTTGATTTGTGTTAAGTGAAAGTTAAGTCATACACTGCAGGGTGTAGGAAGATTTGTTTTAAAGAAGCCAATGGTATAGGTTTGATTACTGAGTTTGAACTGTTAACTGTTTAACAGGTTTAGACTTGCGGCTTTCTTTCTTTGGTTCGTTTTTGCTTTTACTTCTGTGCTACACTAGTTTGCCATGTAGCAGTTGCACTGTGCAATGTTACAATAAGGACTGGGAAGATTTTTATGGATGTCAATGTCTATTACGGTTTGCGATAGTATTTCCCTCTAGTTCTCAGTGATTTAAATGTGACCAAGCCTTCTGTACTTTGTCACGAAAAGCGGGTTTTCCAGGTGACTATTTTGGTGAGTGTCAAAATAAGAATTTATGGTGTATTACTGTCGATTCACTTTGAATTGAAATATATATTTTGCAAAAAAAAAAAGAAAGAAAATTGTATTTCTAAGTAGTAATGATAGCTGTAAAAATAAGATTTGGATGAAAAGAGCTAACCCTAACCTAAGTTTACGTATGGAAATAAAACGGACGGTGAGAACCATCCTGAGAATAAAATTATTCAAAGCTGTTGTAGAGACACTTTGCATGAGAAATGAGCTATCAGTTTTCAGCCATGCTAAACTGGAGCTTTTCAGACTCATCTAAGAAGAGTTCAGAAATCCAGACAACTGTGATTTAGAATCAAATAAATAGTAAAAACCTTGAAGGTTGATAAGTTCATTGTATTTCTTCAGTTATTCCCATTATCCTCCAAAGTGTTGATTCTGCTCCATGTTGCTATTGGCAGCTTCTAGAAGTGTTCATATCTCACCCATTGGCCGCACTTTAAACTCATACTGGTAATGTCGGGTGGGCCCTAATACTTCCTGGAGCCCTGGGGCTCATACCGGATTCCTCAGCCTCTTCCCTTTCCCACTTCTGACATGGCTATTCATACCCTTTCCTCACACCTCAAATCTCCCAACAGTCTCTTCTGCCATCCTCATGCTTCGCTGAGGAATCTTTCCTCCTGCTCCACGGAGAAGTTCCCACCACTGTACCAGGGATAATTGACCTGCACTCCCAGCAAAGGCCACCCTGTCCCCTTGTGCCCTAGAACTCACCCCTTCTCCTTCACTCCAGGACATGCCACCAGTAGGTCTCTGGCATCATTTGTCTTTTCCTTCTCTACGGCCAGACCTTTCCCATCATCTTACACACATGCTGCTCTCTCGTCTTGTAAAAAAGAAATCAATCATCAGCCCTTTCTTTACTCACTTTCAAAAATGGCAACTTCCAGCCCATTTCTCTCCTTTTATTTTGGTAACAAAACTGTGGACAACTTGTCTCGTCTTCTCCAGTTCCCCCTCCTACCCTGAGCTCCCTCCGGTCCAGCTTTCCTCCTTGGTGCTGTACCAGAATCACTCATGTCCAGGCCACCACTGTCCTCCACACGCTCATGTCACATGACTCCCCGTAGAGCCCGACACAGTTGCCTAGTCCTGGAAACACTCTCTTCCCTTGGCTTCAGGATCCCATACGCTCCTGATTCCTTCTCTCTCTGGCCATTACTTCCATTTACTTTCCTCCCTATCTCCAGCCTCCTGACATCTGCAGGCGCGGGGCTCAGGATTCTTAGACTTCTGTTTTGGATACACACGCAGTGCCTTGAGATCACCTCCAGTAGCATAGTTCTACCTGCCGTTTATATACTAGTGACACTTGAATTTATGCTTCTAACCTAGACCTCTCCTCTGGACTCCAGAACATTTGAACACATTCAGATGTTCACCTCAACACGAGGTGTCCAGTAGGCATCTCCAAACTTCATGTGTCCAAAACCAATCTCTTGATCTTTCCCCAAAATCTGTTCCACGTGTAGTTTTTTTGATGTAAGTTAATGACAACCCCACTCTTCTAGTTGCTTAGGACAGAAATCTTGCAGTCATCCTTGGTTCATCTTTTTATCTTGCAGCATTTCCAGTTGGTTCTACTTTGAAATCTTTCTCAGAATCTGACCACTTCTCACCACCTTTTCTGTCACCGTCTGGATTATTTGCGGTAGATTCCCAACTGGCTTCTTTGCCTGATTCTTGCCCGAAACAAGAGCTAGAGTGATCGTATGAATACTCATGTGAAACCATGTCACTCCTGTACTGAAAACACCTCCTTGACTCTCCATTTCACTCATATTAAAACGCACGTTCCTTACAGCTGCTTACAAACACCATGAAGGATCTGGCCCCTCGTTCTCTCTCATCTTGTCCAAGGGAGATGCTTCTCACAGATCCTCCCTGTGCCTTGAACACACTGTGCATGCCTCTGCCTCGGGGCCTTTGCACTGGCTCTCCTTCTGTCTGGAGAGCTCTTTCCCTAGAGTTCACCATGGCTCCCTCGTCTCCTGCAAGTCTCTGCTCATATATCACCCTCTCAGTGAGGCTTTCCCTAACTAATATGTTTTTTAAATTGTAAACTACCCCCTACCATTCCTCACTTCCCATCTCACTTTCTTGCTTTATCCTTCTTCATAGCATTTGCACCATCTAAAATATTATCACTTTGATAAGTTATATGATTGCTGTCTAGGTTAGAAGTTCCATAAAGGTAGGGAGAGATTTTTGTCTGTTTTGTCCGCTGCTCTAGTCCCGGTTGCCTGGAATGGATGCATGAATTGGGTGGTTAATTGTAACAGACTCTATCTGAGGTTGTGGGGTTCTGGGGCTGAGTAGCCTCAGACTCTCGAAGAGTAGCTGCATCTTCGTCACAGGATGTCGTACACTAACCAGCCTCTCTGACTCCAACTTTTTTGGGGAAAAGTAACAACCTTTATGACACTATAATTTTCGTATTTTCTAGTAAGTATTTTTAAAGCCTTTAGAACAGTGTGTGCCACCGGGTAAGAGCTCTACAAGTATTTATTAAATAAGCAACAAGTACTTTATCAACAGCATTTTTTGATTAAAAAGTATTGGCAGGATGTGAAGCAAGACAAATAACCCTCATGAGGCTCCCTCATGTGGCCTCGATTCTGTAGTAGAGAGTGGCTTTATTAGTCATAGAGCTAGAATAGAGGCTGGTGATTTAGTAGAGAAAACAGCAATAGTCACAAGCCCTCTCTAGTCGGGAAAAAACAAAACTACCCAGTGTATTCAGCGCCATTATAGATGCGAAGAGATTTATGGGATAAACTCTAGAGAGCTGCTTGTGAACTTCAGTTCATAAGTCACACGGCTGTTGTCTTAGCTTGGGTTCTGTTACAGAACACCACAAACTGGATGGCTTATCAAGGACTGAAATTTATTTCTGATCGTTCTGGAAGCTGGAAGTTGGAGGTCAGGGTGCTGGTGTGGTCCAGTTCTAGTAAGAGCCCTCTGCCAGGTTGCACACGGCCATCCTCTCACTGTAGGCTCAAACGGCAGAAAGAACTAGCTCACTGGCCTCTTCTTATAAAGGCGCTAATCCCATTCATGAGGGCTCCACCCCCACAACCTCGTCACTTCCTGAAGCCTCACCCCAAATACCATCACACTGGTATTAGGGCTTCAGCCTTTGAATTTATTCCATGTCCACCCCTGGTTTGCTCCCTGGAGAGATGGAATGAGAGAGGGGACCCAGGTATAGCTCAGGGTTAAAATAAAAACGGGGTTGTAGGGCTTCCCTGGTGGCGCAAGTGGTTGAGGGTCCGCCTGCCGATGCAGGGGATACGGGTTCGTGCCCCGGTCTGGGAAAATCCCACATGCCGCGGAGCGGCTAGGCCCGTGAGCCATGGCCTCTGAGCCTGCACGTCCGGAGCCTGTGCTCCGCAACGGGAGAGGCCACAACAGTGAGAGGCCCACATACCACAAAAAAAAAAAAAAAAACCGGGGTTGTACAGGAATCAGTATCGTGAACATCTAGGCACCCTTCTGAACACCCTGGCAGCCCGACGTCTGCCGCCAGGCGGTAAACCAGGGGGCACAGCTCTGGGCAAAAGGGTCCAAGAAGGGTGTCCAGTCAGATACCGGTATGAGAGAGTCCAGGAGCCTTAGTGATACCCTGTGATGACTCCACCTGTCCCCAAGCCTGCCTGTTTTAGAGGGCCACACTTTAAACAAGAAAGAACACCAAAGATCACCAAAAATTGAGGACAATTTCTAAAGTGAAAAACAGAGGCCAAAACAGGCTGGTACAGCAAAGAAATAAAAGGAACTAAGAAAAATACAGACACTCTAGAGAACAGAAAGAAAATTTAAATGTGTGTGTGTAGGTATAGACATTGTATAGGTGTGTATGAAATCAGTCACCTCGGAGAAGTGGGATTCTCTGGGACGCCCTGTGCCGTGTGTTCCAGCCGGTGAAGCGCTTGTGCTCTGCCACGTGGGGTCGGGTCCTGGCTCCATCGCTTCCTAGATGCGCCGCTGAGCAGCTCTCCTAACCTCTCTGTGGCACAGCTTCCTCGTCTGTTAAAAATGGGGAGTGATGGCGTGTTCAGAGAGCAACAGTGAAACTCTTGGAAATTACAAACAGGACAGCCGGAGTCTTTAAAATCCAATACAAAGTTTAACATTTAAAGTCGAGAATTGCTACAAAAGATCAAAAAGACAAAGTAATGGAAGATAGAAACAACAAGAAAAAGATGCTAAACCTGTGAGGTCCAATATTCAGAGCTGCAGAGACAGGCAGACAGAGAGACGAGAGAGAAAGAGACCGGGGGAAAAAGAGAGGAAATTAAGAGAGAAATGACCAAAGCCTTTTCTAGAAATGCAGGACACGAGCGCAGATTGAAAGGGCCTGTTTAGTGCCTGCACAATGGATGAGAAAAAAGGCCCGGCTAGGGCAAGTCACCGCGACATTTCCAAACACGGAGGATAAAGTGCAGATCCTGAGGCTTCCAGGGAGACGGAAAGCAGGTCACACACAAAGGATGGGAACTCGGGTGGCAAAGGAGATCGTGGAGTTCTAAGTAACGTGGACTTCTTCTGGGAAGGCCTCCCTACTTCCAGGCCATAGAAATTGTTTGATTTAGATGTATCTGTCACTTCAAAAAAAGAGCTCTTGTGTGTCAGCAGAGTAGGGCTCAGACCTTGGCTCAGTGAGTCTAAAATCTCCTATCAGCCTCCACCAGGAGGGTCTAGTTCTTTTCTCTTTAAACTAAGGGAAAGAGTGTTAAATTTACCGTCTTCCCTCCCCCACCTCCGATTCCCTCTCCCCTCGTTTCCTCTTCCTTCTCCTGTGTTTCCTCTCTTCCCTGACTTCACACACGTTTGCTGGGTCTATTTCTGTCTCTCCTTCTCCCTTTCTCTTTCCACAGAAGTCTGTGTTTGTCTAATAATTGGCAGGAGAGATCTTTTTTTTTTCCTCTTTTGCTTTTTGCTTTTTAAGTGATGAATAGTTGGCGTTAGATCAAAGGCAAGCCCTGTGGTTTTCTGGCTGCCCCAGAAGGGCGGTGCAGCTGGCAGCCATCCCAGCTGCCTGGTGATAGGCGTGTGCGAGAGATACCAACCTCACAGGTCACTGTGTGTGTGTTCATTGCATGTGTTTTTCAGGCCAACAGCAGGCTGAAGCAGACCGAGAAAGAATACACTCAGAAGCTTGCCAAATCCTCACAGGTAAGAGCTTTAAAGAAAAAAAGAGCAAAACCAAAACAAACAAGAAAGAAACCTACCATAAAAGCACTTGTACTTTAGAGCTAAATGTGATTCTTTTCCGTTTTTTATGGATTAGTGTCATATTTTCGATGAGTATGCAGATGCTGTTAATATTTCAGTCTCAACTTTCTAAAATCAGCATACTGAACCATTTGAACCGACACACACACACACTCAGATATTGTAAAACCAGCCTGTGTACTTGAACAAGTCCAGGCTGAAACGTATTTCACAAGGGCTGGAGAGACACACCTACCTTTGTGATGTAAGCGGTTTGATACATCTGTGCTTTTTTTGCAGTATTCCATTTTGCTGCACCTAAAGACTGCTTAACAACAAGATGCAAAATGGCAAATATACTGGGTTAAATTAGCGGCTCAACTGTTGACTCCTTTTGGGAAAAAGAAGAATTACAAGGGCCAACATTGACATCTTGCTGGATGTTGTTACTATAGTAGTTGTAGTAGAAGGCCAAAAACTGAACACTTGTCTCTACTTGACTTACGATGCTTGGAGTCCTTCTTCTGCACAAGCTGTTATAATGATGTCCTCTGGCGTCATCTAGGGAATTCCAAACATTCCTTAGTCGTATGAGTCATTGTGGAATAAATAAAATGCTAATTTTCATCTTACAGATGGATAGATGAAGCCATTTCACTTTGTGGACATCATATCTGATGATTTTTAAAATCAGTTTTTCTTAGTATTTTTGCTATGTATAGTGAGATGTGGCCGTCAGCTGAAATGTACGTACACAGTGGTGGTACTAGCAAGGCTACAACAAAACGATAATGAAATTAAGAAGTTTATGGGGCACTAATCATATTGATTCATTCAGTTTCATTCACAGGAACTCTGGGATTAGAAACTATTACTGGCCCCATTTTTCCGTTTGAGAAAACTGAGACTCAGAGAGGTGAGGTCACGCAGGTTAGCAAGTGACTAAGCCAGGACCCAACCTGTCTTCGACATTGGAACGGAAGGTCTTAACCTGACACCACGAAGTCTGGCCCAACCCCTCACGTTTTTAATATGGCAGAACTCTGCCGGTAATTATGAAATTGCTTAGGTTCTACAGTTATTTCTAAAATGTGCATATGTTATATAATTCACATCCCATTAGGAAAGCAAAAAGTCTTTGTCTAAGTGAAGACGAACGTGTTTATCTAAAAGGTGACGGTGATGTCTCAAGGGCCATTATTCCAGGCAATAACATGGGGAAATATCCTCTTTAATCCACTGAGAAAGATTCTTATAATCAAAAGAAATCTTATTACTCCAAAAGCGAAACTAAAACGTGAAAAAACCCAGCTGGCATACCCTTACATCCTGCTTACTTTGCTTTATGTTAAATGGCGGAGGTAGACCAAAAGTGAGGTACAAAACAGCTGGTAGAAATGCTTGAACACTGAGAGTATTTGAGTTTTACCTAAAGGAAGGTGTGAAGAAGCCTGATTAGTCCATATTAAAGCAAATTAAATGTAAGTTGGGGGGAAGAAAGCCTAAGCTTTGGAGTCCACAGACCTGAGTCCGAATACCAGCCCCACCACTTACGTGACCTTGAGCGAGTGACCTGCTCTCTCTGGAATCCAGTTTCCTCATGTGTAAAATGGGGGAGTAGTATACTTACCTCAACACAATGCCAGAAAAGTGCTTGGTACAGGGCCTAGGACACGGTAAAGCATTTAACAGCCATTAGTTCTTCTAAGGGCCTGTGAAATCTCAGTGGAGAAAGGAAAGGGGGAGCAAAGAATGAAAAATGTACGGAAGGAGCAAGAAGTGATGTGTTTGAAATTTATTTCTGGGCGTTCAAGAGCGGGTAAAACCTCCCTCCAGAATTTGGAGAGGCAAAGGGTTGCTGGGTATTTCCCCGTGTACGGACATGAAGGAGGTAGGAGCAGACATCAGCTGGTGTCCTGTGCTGTGGCCACCCTTCCTAAATGAAAGGGCAGTGCAACACCTAAAAAGAAAAATCCTAGAAAAGATAGAATAACACGATACAAGATAGTCCACCTTCTCATAAGAGGTAGGATGACCTTACATTACAAACATTTTGTTTGCCCACCTCTAAATAATATAAATATTTATATGCATATAAATATATGTATATGTTTATATCTGTGAACTGGCATTTGAGAAACACTTGTCTATAATAAAGTCAGTTCAGAGAAACAGATTATTTGAAAATAAACCTTATACAGCAGAACTGCGGATGGACGTCTGCCGTCTTCCAGTGATGGTCTGCTGGAACCTCTAACTCACGTCTCGCTGAGGAGAGTGCCCGAAGCAAAGCTGCTTAACCGCTTATCAGATTTTTCTAAGTCCCTCCCTCTCCAAAAAAAAAAAAGTAATAAGATGCATGCATTAGTAATGAATACACTGGTACCTAGGGAAGCATCAGGTTAAATTTGGAAAATATTTTAAGTATTTTACTCCCTTAAAGGAAGTCACTTAACCTTTAAGATTTTATCAAGCCCCAGGACCTAGTAGACCATGCACTCTGAACGCTCACAGGCCCAGGACGGCGCCCCTCCTGGGTCGCGCGGTGTTCACCCTGATGGCAACGGTAGCACCATCTCTGAGCACACTCCCCAATATAACTTCCATCAGAATCGCGTATTTGTTCTTTTTTATCTTAATATTACATATTAACCTTGCCTTTTCATCTTTCATGTGGTTTTCCCCACTCATCTGACTTACCTAGAGGCCATTTTTCAAAGAAAACTAATGCCGTTTTTGCAGGAATGTAGGTAGCTGCGGAGAAATGCTAGCAGAGCCTGCCCATCGCCGAGGGACCGATGTCCCCCCACGTGGCCCCCAAGCTCCCACTGGCGCAGATTAGAGCCTGGGCTCATGCCCCGTGCCCATATGCCCCCCTCCCTGCCACTCTTCAGGGTGGCCACCCAGAAGGCATGGGTGCCCCTCTTCCACTTATTTTCTAGGGATCTTCAATGTTTGCCAAACCTTGCCATGTATGCCTTGTCCAGTGTATTTTAAAGAAGAGTTTTATGAAAATCTCAAACTCTACTATGATCTAAAAAACAAGAGAGTTAAAAATGAAATCTTAACCTCTATTTGGAATCCTGTTATTTTTAAGACCTAATAAGCCCACTGACACTTATGCAAAGTAGAAATTGCTTAACAATATGATGAAATATTACAGCTTTCATTGGTTAGGTTGCTTACAGTATTAGCCCCAAATAACTTTCCTTTTGCTTCCCCAAATCTTAATTTTGAATATCCATATGGAAATGTTCTTATCCACTTCTTTCTCTGAAGCTAATACAGGATAGACATTTAGTTGAGTGGTCGCATTTTGTCTTACGATTTTTAATATGATTCAGTCAAACCCTGTGGCGTTTGATTATGATTGCACAGGTCAGTTTTTCTTTTTCTCAGAAACGTTTTACATTATTACTCTATGAAAAGACTAAATTATCTCAATATAATTTGCCAGGGAATTATTTTTTCTTATTTACTATGATTATAGTTCCAATACTTAAATATCTATCGCGTGCCAGTTGTGTGCCCTGAGCTAAGGAGAGAATAGTCTGTTGTCTTATACTCTAGGTCTACAGCCAAGACCTAATTCATCTAGTTAGTGTGATTATTTCTCAATCTTAAAGTAAACCTCAAATCTGCTTCCAATATTATCCATATTTCAGCCGCCTCTCTAAATCCATCATGTCTATCAGTCTATCAATTCATTTATCTATATGAGGTATTTCACCTGAAGTGTTTTGACACTCTCCCTATATCATCTTCATAAGTTTTAAAATATAACTTGCCAAAGATAAGCTCATTATTTCCCCAAAGGAATTCCATTATTCCCGCAAAGAGTGTGAAGGCTTCATTTTCTACACAAAAGCGAGTGTGTTCTCCTCAGAGCATCCTGGTCTTCACCCGTCATTCCTTCCAAAACCTGCATTTATTTATTTTTGACGTACGCTGTCATAAGTCTTCTGAAAAGAAGAGATCCATGTCTTATGTCCTGGTGGTCATTTGAAGAGCCCCCAAATATTTTTTACCTTCAGTCTTGGTCAGTTAGAAGCGAATCTAAATCTTACTAATTTTTAAAGACACAAAATTACTTTGTACCATAAAAATGCGCTGTGTAATCATGGTGGTGGTCTACGAATCTACACGTGATAAAATTGCATGACAGAACTAAACACACGTGCGCGCGCGCACACACACACACACTGAACACATTACAGAATTAAACTCAGCACTTCTACCACGTTTCAGTTTACTCAACTTGAAACACTGCACTAGTCATTGCAATAGTTATTTTTACTATTTGGCCCCAAGTTCTTATAAAATATCACTCTTAAGTTTCATGCTGGGCCAAGGAAATCTGGCTGTTTCTTATCTCCAGCTCCCCTTGCTCTGTAACTGTGAGTGAGCTGATTATTCTGCGCCTCAGTTTTTGACATTTACTCTAAGAATTTAACCTTCCCTGTTTCATAGAAGTGCTATGAGAATTAACTGAATTGCAGCCAGAATGGAAACACTCAATCAAAATTCAGAAAACAGATGAAAACATCTTCATTCTCAGTAAATGAATCCCTCTTCTCATTGCAGAAGGTTCAGATTTGCATTTAAAAATATTAATATATTTTGTCATTTATTTCACACTTGTTTTATATTTGATTATTTACAAATTCTAAGTGTTCACCTTTGTTACAGTGAGTTTGCTCACTTCTCAAAGCTTAAATGTTCCTTTTTTGGGTAAATATGCTACTTATGTCAGTAGTAACAACTAATGCTTCTATAGCACTTGGCATCTGGAAGACTCCAGACACTTTCTGGTTACTGCCTTATGATACTGTAATCTAGTTTTGTCATCAAATAATAGTTGAAAAACTGAGCTTCAAGGAAAATCTAGTACTAACTGGTTCAGTGTTTCTCACCAGTCAGCCCTTCTCCTATAGACCCAACAGCATAAAGTTCTAACCCAGGACCAAGGTTGCTGCTTTTATTAGAAGAAACAACCATTTCCTGCTTTTGAAAGGTCCATCACTATTGAATTTGAAAGGAAATGGATACATCCAAACCAAAGGAAGAGCAGTGCTCTCAGTAAACCTGTTAAAGAAAAGGTCCCTCATCCGATTTACTTTGAGACCATGGAGGGAACCCAGTCATGGAGAGACCCGATTCTCAAATGTAGAGAGTACTGCGGGAGCCTCTGAAATGACTCATTTGAACCAAAAATAAACTTTCATGGATATACATCAGTTAGGAAGAAAGCAACCTATTTGGAACTGTATCATAATAAACTTCTCTTCAATACCAAAACCTTGTTTAAAAGGAAGACAAAGTAGTAGCTAGTTAAGAGGAACCGACTAGTACAGCATTCGACCTGTCTGCAGGGTTCACATCCTGCCTGTCTCCTGGTCGCATGGCGTCTTCAGCAAGGTCACGGGTTGACCTCTTGCACTGCCTCTGTCTCTCCATTTATAAAAGATGGGCAGTGACAGTGCTTGTCGCCCAGTAGTAACTGACACAGGAACCGAAGTGCTTAGCACAGTGCACAAGCGTTAGTAAACACTCAAAAGTCATTGTGTAGAGTTAGGTAACTATGAACCATGAACTCTGTTCATGATTTTCTTTGGTTATTAGAGTTCAAAGTATTATGAAAGGCAAAATGGTTTTTTTTCACTCTAACAAGTATGTTTCTCAGTAAAATGAATCCTGACACATTTCATAGTTTTGAGATCACAGATGTCCTTTCCTCTGATGAGTAAACATTGTGGAATGTTATAGTGGGAACGGCTTCCAAGTATATTTGGTTCAGCAGTTGTTCACCATTCACAGTTTTATTATAGTCTTTTATTGTGTGGAATTTCATGCGTTAGTGTGTGTGATACATTAATTGAAAATATTTAGTTTGTGGACTAGAGTTTTGCCAAATCCATTCTTTCGTGAAGCATAAATACATATAAAATAGAGGCCTCTCACTGAAGAATTTGAAGCTACAGCATGCTGTTTTCATTTTAGATCATAGCAGAGCTTCAGACGACCATCTCCTCTCTGAAAGAGGAGAGCAGCCAGCAGCGGCTCGCTGCAGAAAGGCAGCTCCAGGACGTTGTACAGAAGTTTGAAGATGAGAAGCAGCAGCTGATTAGAGATAATGACCGAGCAATCAAGGTAATCTGGAGACCCCAGTAACCAGTGGTACCAGCTGCTTTAATGTAATTAAAAGGAGGGCTGAAACCCCAGCAGTGGGCGGATGAATGCAGGTATCTGGCTTGCTCACACAGCCTGCAGTAATCCATTCACTGGACTCTAACTTTGATGTAGCCAGTGACTCAGGCTGCCTTCCCTCTAAAAGATCACATGCCAGCGGAAAAAGTCATTTTGGGCGAGCCCAGTCCATTCACATTGAACAAATATTTGAAAAATACCCTGTCCTTTCTCTTGAGAACCACTCTGGAGCTGTCTCTTGAAATTAGAATGACTGTGTTAGCCAAGGACTGCTGGCTAATGAATTCAGAAGTCAGCTTCCAGTTTACATTCTGTTCTCTGCCCACATCCTTTCATTATGGATTCGCATAATGAGAAAGAACCTGTTGGAGGTTTGGAATGCCAACCATGTGATATGCTTGGACACCGTACTGCGTTGCTGCTGAGAACCTAGGTTGTTTCCAAATGGCTTCAGAGGATCACACCTTTAATAGCAACAGAAAATCCCCTGGACCCCGATTCTTTAGGTGATAGGCAGTTAGATCTCAAAGTAGTTTCTTCTTGGCTTCATAGCAGTGAATATTTTTGTAAGTGTCTACATCATGCTGTGTTTAATCTGTTAGGATAAGCATCTGGAAACCTTTATAAATAAGATTTAAAAGAGAACAAAACACTTTTTAAAGAATTCCCAGCAAAAGATTATTTTTCAGTGATTTTGCTTTGTTATAACAATGCTTGAAGTATGTGATCATACAAAGCAAAGAAAAATAAAAGAGACATTTGGGTCACTGCCTTTTTCTGCCTAATCCCTCCATCTTTCTTTTCTCTAGCCTATTGTAGGCAATCTGAGTAATTTAGGGAGAAGTCAGTGTTAATGTCAGTTGCTTTGTTGTATATACCCTTTAAACCTGGACAGCACTGAATACAAGAGAAACCTTAAGACATGGACCAAACCTTAGAGGCGAGTATATCCAGCCTCCTCACTTTAGAGGTGACGACTTGTTTTGTCGTTAATGAGATTTTTCCTGTATTTTTCCATCTGTGAGCGTTTTCTCCCCCTACGTGTGATGAGACAAAAAAAGATGTTTCTTTTTCATATTCTGGTAATTTTTACAAATCTTTGAAACTCTTCATTTATAGATGCAGAGGAAGTACTCATTGATCTGTAGAACTGTTTTGCTTTGCATGAACTGAGTTACAACTTTATTTAAATTCTTTTGCTATATAAAAATTTCATTTTACATGAGTTTCTTTTCCACTTGATACCCAGATACCGAGTGGTAGGTAATTTCCACATTTTAAATAAGTAATTGAATCCCAATATATGCAAAAGGGGAACATTCATTTACTTCATAACAACAGAGTTTCCAGTACTGTTTCTCAAAGATTAAAACATCTTGAAAAAAAAAAAAAAATCTTGAAAGAAATGTAATTAGTATAACTGCCTATTTTTAATTAATTTTTCTGTAGTTTTAATCCATTCACCTGTTAAAAGGGAAAAACATTCTGACCCTAATCTCCAACAGACTGTCTAATCATAAAAACTGAAGTTGAAGTTCAAAGATGGCAGTATATATATATATATATATATATGTACATAAATATATTTATATTATATTTATGACATATAATGACCAAAACATAGGTACGTGAAAATAATTAAAATCACAATGTAGATAAGATATAGTTGAGTTTTGATTCACTCACGTAGATTATGGATAAAGTGAATGACTTTTTCTTTTACTAACCTATATCAGATAGTTAATGTATTAGCACTTGTTGCCTTGCACGATTTTTTTTAGGCTGTGTCACAAAAAATAATAGAAATAATAGCTGATATTTCTTCAACAAGTAGTATGTCCCAGGCTCTCTACCAAACATTTTCATTCACCTCACGTTCCATTGTCTCATTTAAGCTTTATGAGTAATTTTTACGAGGAAGAGTGTTTCTATCATCCCCATCTTACAGATGGGAAAACTGAGGCTCTGGGGTGAAGTAACCAGCCAGAGGTCAGATGGCCAGATAACTGGCAGAGCCAGGTTCAAGTCATGGTCTTCTGACCTGACAGCCTCAGCTATTAACCGTTACACCAGACCCCTGCATCTACATTGTCTGTGAAAGTGAATTGGTGACCAAGTGCGTAACCAAGTCAGGGTGTCGTCACTCTGATTCCCTGTCTGCCTGAATGATGACAGCACTTTTGCAACAGCTGTTTGATCTGGACATTCTAATTGTGTGTGAGTGTTTTGTACACGCAGATACATGGAGGGATAGAGATACTCAGAGAGAGACAGAGTCACCCCGAGGCTTGTATTTGGTTTTCTGAGACCAGGTACATTTGCCTACATGTACATTCAAGTAAGCTCGTATGGACCTGATACTTTGTAGTATTAGGTCTTCCTGTGTTTAAATATTCGCTATAAGAACAGTGTGCGTGCTCGTGATGAAGTGTGCCTCACCCCACTTCCTGGGTGGAGGACAGAGTGCACAGAAGGCCCAGCGCTCACTCGGCGAGGGCCTCAGAGTGTTCCCGTGGGTAAGGAGCCCTTTCATTAAAGTCAGTCTTCAGAGAAAACGGAGGTATCGAGTGGAGGCCGCTGAAACCCAATTAAAGGGCCACCGGTCTGGGGTAGTGTAACACGATAAAACATCTCCGGAGAATAATTTGGCAATACCTACCATTATTACATTGCCCGAGAGACGTGCCTAGGCTTTGACCCATTTCCAGAATTTGCCCTACGTGGCAGTTAAAAACTTGCACTGAGCTTTAGCTAGCCAAAAAGATGCTCATTCTAGCACTCACTCATTTATCTCATAACTGTTCATTGATCTCCCGTCATGGGAAAGGCATTCACAGCACCGGCATTTTTGGTCTCCTTACTATACTTTCTTTTCCACCGTAGCACATCAGCTGAAAACTAAGCAATATTGAAAGCGATGTTGGAGAAGGATATTTAGGGGTCTTGAAGATGTTCGCAAGACAGTTGTCAATGAAAGTGCAGTTTACAAGACAGTAGGTACATACGAGGTCATCTTTGCCCAAAAAAAGTACATATAAAGAGAAAAAAAGACTGGAATTACACATCAGAATTTTACTCGTGGTTATATCTCTGAGAGGTGGAATTTGTGGTAATTTTCTTCTTTTATCTTAGCTCTATACTTCAAGTTATAACAACAGTTTTACAATAAGAGACAATAAGAAGTGTCTGGTAGAAAAGGAAGAGCCTTCGTTAGCCCAGAGGAACCCAGTGGTCATAAGGGAATCACGCAGCCGAGACTCACAGCAGGCAGGAGCCTTGTGGCTCAGAAGCGAGGCCTCTCACAGAATGGAATTCCTGGGGCGCAGAAGGAGTTAGAGCAGAAGCAGCCCGGTCCCGCGAGCGCCTCTTTCGTGCCGCGGTGCACCCGACCTCGAGAGCAAAGGGTCTTCATCACTTACTTCCTGCTTTAGCCCACTCCTCACCTGCAGAGTCAAGCTTCTAAGAAGAGCTCTCTCTGCTGTAGAACAAATCACCCCAAAACTGGGCAGTTTAAAGCCACAGCTCTGTTATGTGCCCACGATTCTGTGGATCAGAGATGTGGGCAGGGTTGGACTGGGCGGTCTTCTGCTCAATGGGTAGCATAGGGGGTTGTACGTGGAAGCTGCTGTCTAGAGTGGGGTTCAAGTCGGTGAGGGTAGACCTGCGCCTCCCTTACGGCTACCGTAGGAGGCTCACAGTGGCGCTCCCACCGCATTCTGTCGGTCAAGCCAGGTCCCAGGGCCAGCCCCGAGCCAGGGGGAGAGGAGACGGTCACCACCTCTCAGAGGGGCGAGGGGAAGAGGTTGTGAGGCCACGTAGATCCCCAGCAGTGGCCTGTGCCCAGCGTCCAGCGCCATCTCCTCTCACCCCTCACCTGCACAAAACAGTACAGGGGAAAACCTGTGTCTATATTCCTACCACCCAGAATCAACAGTGGTCATTAACTAATCAGGGCATATTTTTAAAGAAAATCTACTCTATTTTTGTAAAAACTGGATAATGGCATATGCTCGTAAATAATTCAAAATGCAGGGAGCCAGAAAGGTAAAAACATTTAAAGTCACCACAGATCGCATCACCCAGAAATGGCCATCTTGGCATTAAGATGAGCATCATTTCAGATATCCGACTACATATAAGGACAAAAGAGAAGGAAAGCCAGAGAGACGCACAGAATGGGTTAATACTCTAGATCCGGTATTTTTTTAGTTTTAGAAAAATCTCAAGTTAATTTTACTTAAATTCAGCTGATGAAAGAAGCTAGACTAAAACAGGAGGAATTGTTAAACTTTTGGGCAGAATTTGATTCGGGGCTGAAAGCTGAGTAGATTAGAATACTCACAGTCGTTCCCATTACGCCCCCTCACCACCTCCTGCCTGGGGTTGTGTTGTATCTTTACAGCGTCTGGGTTTACGATATTCACAGTTTGTCTTTAACCATAGCCCTTAGTTTAATACCCATGCTATCTTTAAAGGACATGAATGACATGGTGCTTACTACTAGGCCTTTTATACCCCAGCCTTTTGCACTTCCATTCCCGAAGTTTTTACTTTGATGTGGTTCTTAATTGGCTGGATTTCATGGTCAAGTAGTTCCTCCAAGATTCATGGTACTGGGCTTCCCTGGTGGCGCAGTGGTTGAGAGTCCGCCTGCCGATGCAGGGGACGCGGGTTCGTGCCCCGGTCCGGGAAGATCCCACGTGCCGCGGAGCGGCTGGGCCCGTGAGCCATGGCCGCTGAGCCTGCGCGTCCGGAGCCTGTGCTCCGTAATGGGAGAGGCCACAACAGTGAGAGGCCCGCTTACTGCAAAAAAAAAAAAAAGAATGTCTGCCAACGACCTTTATGTTTGAATGACATGTTAGATGGCACAGTATGCTTGTTTTCATTGTTTCCCCCGAGAACTTAGACATGGCTCATCTAGCAGTTAACGTTGCTGTGGAGAAGGCTGAGCAAGGTTTGAGCTTTCCCCCACGTCAGTGATTTGCATTTTCTGGGGGATTCCTGGAGCAGTCTTTCTTTATCTGGTAAGTTTAATAGATTAAGCAGGATACATTCAGCAGTTAACCAGGTCCCTCTAAACGTTCAACGTCCCATATCAAATGTTTCTGAAACACAGCGCATCTCCCCTGCACCAGTAACACTTATCTGTAGTGTCTCTGTGTTTTCTGGAACCCGAGGGAAGGGGAGGATGAGCTGGAGTAGAGACGTGCCTGCAGTCTGGTTGGGCTGACTGTTCAGTTGCTGAGTTCGCACTACCTTAATGGGGTGGGGGGGGCATCACAGAATCCATTGGGGGTTGGATTATCCCAACTTGGTGTGTCGTCCTGAAGGCTGGACACCTTCACTTTCCTCAGTGGTAGACAGCCCTGACTTCTACCTGTTTTCCCACCCATCCCACAGCCAGAAGAGGAGAAAGCTGTGGCTACCCACACAGTGTCCTTGTCTTCAAAGGTGGTGGTATTAGTGGGAAGTCCTGGGGCTTTGCTGACCCTAACAAAGTGGCAATGTGGGGACATGGGCAGATTCTGAAGTCAAGTCACTGAAATGCTGTGGTGTCTCCAGAGTCATGTTTGTTTCCTTCACCACAAGCCCTTGAGGGTTTTTTCCCATTATGTCCACCTTACTACCCTATCTCAGTGCCTTAGTGCTTTTCTGCTCATTTTTACTCGTATTTACTCGCTTCATTTGGTGTTGGGAGAGGGAAATTCAGTCTCCTTTGTGACCTTAGAAGCCTGTTTGACTCCTTAATAACACTTAACAAGGAACCTGTGTTAGTCAGCAGTTGCCACAATGCTGTGTAACAAACGATCCCCCAAGTTCAGTGACTTGTCATAACACACATTTGTTTTTCTTAAAACATATCTATGGACCATTCGTGTGCTTTGACTCCAGGCTTTAGATTGGGCTCAGGCCTGCTCTACTTGTCTGTACAATCTCCTTGGACTAGTAGCTGCCTGGGTGTCCTCCTCATGGTGGATTACAGGAGGGCAAAACATGAGCAGGAAGAAAGTCCCTGCAGCCTCAGCTTCATTTCCATCCACGTCAGTGGGGCAGGGAAATCATATACCCTCTCTAGTCTGAGACCATGAGCATCTATGAACAGTGATTTAGTCCGCCAATAAACAGGCTCTGAAAACTGCCTTAGCTCCATGGCAGTGCTTTCCCAGTTCATCAACCATCCTGAAACCGCTTCTCCCATCCCCTGTCTCCTTTTCCTCTTTTTGACACTCAAATATTGGTGTTAAGCAAAGCCTCTTCTGTTTTCTTTGTATGTGCTGTCCCTGGACAATCCCAGCCCCTCATGTAAACTTCCACGCAAATGACTTTTGAATCTCCACCTCCACCCAGACTTCTTCTGAGCTCTCAATCCACATTTTTTTAAAACAGGATGGAAATTTTATTTTTATTTATTTATTTATTATTTATTTATTTATGGCTGCATTGGGTCTTCATTGCTGCATGCAGGCTCTCTCTAGTTGCGGTGAGCGGAGGCTACTCTTCGTTGTGGTGCCTGGGTTTCTCATTGCAGTGGCTTCTCTTGTTGTGGAGCGTGGGCTCTAGGCACACGGGCTTCAGTAGTTGTGGCTCGCGGGCTCTAGAGCACAGGCTCAGTAGTTGTAGCGCATGGGCTTAGTTGCTCCGCGGCATGTGGGATCTTCCCAGACCAGGGAACCTATGTCCCCTGAACTGGCAGGCGGTCAGTCCACATTTTTACGTACTGTTGCACAGTTTCACTTGGAGGACCCTCAGGCTATTCAAACTACATACACCATAAACTGACTTTATCTTCCTCCCACTCTTCTCTCACCCCAACCTGTTCTTCTTGTACTGATTATAAGAATTAAAGTACCACCATCATCCACTCAGTCACTCAAGTCAGATTCTGGAAGCCCCCTTGAATGAATTCTTTGCCTCCCTCCCTCCCCAAGGTCAGTTCCTAGAATAACGTCTGCATATTTCCAAATGCACACCCCATCCCTCAGTCACTAGCTCCTACCTTCTTAGACCTTCATGTCTTTGACTTTGCCTGTTACAATCCCTTTTTTGTAGAATCACTGCCAGTAGCTTGCCCCTCTCAAATCTGTCCCTCAAACTGTTGATAAAGTGACCTTTCTTTTTTTTATTTATTTTTTTGCTGCATCAGGTCTTAGCTGTGGCACGTGGGCTCTTAGTTGCAACGCGGGCTCTTAGTTGTGGCGCGTGGGCTTCTCTCTAGTTGTGGCTGCAAGCTTCTCCCTAGTTGTGGCGTGCAAGCTTCTCTCTAGTTGTGGTGCGTGGGCTCCAGGGCGTGTGGGCTTTGTAGTTTGCAGCATGCAGGCTCTCTTGTTGAGGCGTGCGAGGTCAGTAGTTGTGGCACATGGGCTTAGTTGCCCCACGGCACGTGGGGTCTTAGTTCCTTGACCAGGGATCTAACCCATGTCCCCTGCGTTGGAAGATGGATTCCTTCCCGCTGGACCACCAGGGAAGTCCCATAAAGGGATCTTTCTACAACACAGATATGAGTATGTGGTTTGCTTCTTAAAATCCATCGGTGACTTTCCATTGCCTACGGGATGAAGTCTACCCTTGTAGCGTGGCGTATGAAACACTTCACCACCTAAACCAGTGGTTCTCAAGGTGTTGTCCTCAGACCCCTGACCCCTGTGGGCCCCTGAGATCTTTTCAGGGGCTCCACCAGGTCAAAACTGCTTTCATAATAGGACAAAGACATCAGATGCCTTTTTCACTGTGTTCACATTTGCACTGATGGTATAAAAGCAGTGGAGGATAAAGCTGCTGGCGTTTGATCATGAGACATGGCATTGACACTGAACTGTATGGGTAGTCATTTTCTTCACCACCACATACTTGTGCTTTAAGAAAAACTGAAACACATAGTATTAATTTTATTAAATCCCACCCCTGAGAACACATCTTCTAATATTAATAGGAAGTACACATAAAGCACTCCTGCTGCATACTGAAGTAGGATGGTTGTCTTGAGGAGAAGCAGTTCTGCATTTGTTTGAGTGTGAGCTGAACTCTAGTCACTTGGAAGGACGATTGAAAGGCAAACTCCGCATATTCTGTTCTTACTGCCTGGCAGAGGTTTTCTTGAAAATGAAGGAAGTGCGTCTGATGCTTCAAGGATAGCAACTGACTATATTGTTGCTAATGATAAAATTTGAGCTTTCAAGCAAAAATTAGGAATTTGGAAAACTTATACCATCACTGCAAGCTTGACAGCTTCCCAGTACTTGAAGACTTTTCTGATGAGATCAGTGGTATTACTAATGATGTGCACGGGAAGAAACAGGGAAGAATTAGTGAAGTGTATCAACATTTGGAAGATTTTTATAAAACTCTGAACCAGTGTTTTCCAAATCACTGTTGTTACAGAATCACGCATAGGTGAAAGACGCACTCAAAAAACAAAGTGGACCAGTGGATTTTAATGTTCACAGTACACGGAGTTTACTGATAGAGTTTCAGATTCCACATGGCAGCTAATAACATTTTTAAGAAACTACCGCTTGTCAATTTTTGATGTAGTCACAAGGAATATCCACAGTCTTCTGAAAGGTTACTAAAGGACCCCTCCCTTTTCAACTGCTTACCCATGTGAGACTAGATTGTCTTCCTATACTTCAGCCAAAGCAACGTCTCGTAAGAGACTGAATGCAGAAGCAGAGATGAGAACCGAGCTCCTTCTACTAAGCCAGGCGTTAAAGATTTGCAAAAGTATAAAACACAGCCACGCTCCTCGCTAATTTTTTCTTGCTTTGGAAAAGTAGTTACTTTTATTTTTAAAATATATGTTTAGGTTCATACATAATGGGTTTATTACTGGTATTTTTAAATGAATTAATACATAAATGTTTTAATAGTTGTTAATTTTAATTTCTAATATAGTGAATATCAGTAGATATAACCCACATAAACAAAACCTCTTCGGGGTTCTTGATTTTTTAAGAGTGTAAAGGGGTCCAGAGACCCAAAACTTTGAGAACCACTTGTCTAGATGTGGCCCTTCTCTCCACTGTATCAACAGCCAGCCCTCAACCTTCACGCTCTCTGTGATCACACGAGCTCCCTGTAGAGTCCTTTCTCTTAAGATTTCAATGTCATCTTTCTGTGAGGTGTCTGAGTGAGAAGCCCATGCCAGCTTTGCTCCTTCCTCTACTGAAGTTTTCTCTGCACTGTAATGGTGGTCCCCAACCCCTTATCCAAAACCTAGAATGTGTTTTGCAAATCAGCGTCTGCAGGTCTAGGGAGGTGGCATAGTGCTTGTCTTTATCTCCAGGTGGGTCTGGGACAACACGCTGCACCCAGACTCACGTGCAGAGTGGTGCATGTGAATCCCCCAAACGGGACAAATAGGAACTCTGAACACCCTCACAGCGTCAGTCAGGTTTTGTTGCTTCACAAGTTAACCACAGCCTTTCAAAAACAGTTCATGATTTGAGGAGGATTTGGGGACTGAGAAGAGGAGATTGTGACCTGTATTTGATTCTTTCTCTTTATCACCAAGTAGCCTCTCAGCCTCTTGAGAGCAATCACTTATTGAAGTTCATGGCTTAGTGGAAGTTCTAGAAATATACTGAGTAACTGAATGATGTTACCACATAAATCAAGGCTCTGGAAACTAATCATGTCACTTTATTCTCATTTAATTGATGGTAGCAAACTTGTAAATATTTTGTGATGCTATAGCAGATATGCAGAAGTAACTGGCTTGCGGTAACAGTAATATATTTTGCCCAATAGGCAGACTCTAATAAAATACCCTACACCTTGTTTACACATAATTTCTGTACTCCAGCACTCCAGTGGGAGGTCCCACCAGGCTGTACCCCAAAGCCAAGTCATCTGCTCGGCAGTGACTGCTCTCTGCTGAACTCCCAGAAGTTCATGGGGGGGAAACTGATAGAAATAGTTGTATGGAAAGACCGGGGAACATTCCTCTGGCATCATGCCCCACCACGGCTAAGCCCTTTCTTTGAAGCTGGTGTATTGAAAGTTCCTCACTGTGAAGCCAGATGTCCGAGCAGAGGTTTCATATCAAGGAGAAATGTCATCAAATTTTTGCTTGCAGGCCCAGAAAAGAGATTCTAAAGCACGGACGCTCCTCTCCCTTGGCCACTGACTAGAGTTCACGAGAAAAGGTCGGCTGCCAGTAGGACATCTAGAAATCTGGTCTGTGTTACCCGAAGGGCTTGAGGGAGGGAAAAAAGAACATTTCATAAGATTGGGCAATTCTCACTGTGCTAAAAGCTTACAGGAATCCATTTCTCAAATAATAAAATTACAGACCTCATTGTGGGGTTTCAGGAGCGTTGGGAAACAGAGGAAGCTCAGTGCCTAGCATCACATGGCTTTGTTTGGGACCCGCTCGCTCGTTATTTAATTGTCGTCCCCCCTGCCTGCACGTCCTAAGGGCGTGGAGGGCGCAGAATCGGAATGAATAACGCTAAGAAGAGAGATGTATTTTCCATCCCACCCAAGAAGGCTTGCCTGCTCACTCAGAAAGGAAGACAGCCATTCAGTCATGGCAGCATAAAGCATGAGTGCCATTGTCCAGGAAGGGTACTGCAGAAGACGGGCTTGGATACAGTGAGGCCGTGCACTATGACCCTGCTGCTAGGGCAAGGAGGCGCAATGGCAGTGCGTGAGCAGAGAAGAGATGCACGGCCCCCTCAGGTGCTCTGCCCCCGCCTTCCTCCAGGTCTGCTCTCTGGCAGATTTTTGTCTTATTTAAAGACCAGTTGAAGATTATTTGTTCAGTGGGAAAAAAACCTTCAAGCACTACGAAAAATGCCTTTAGCCCCTGGGACCTCGCCTGTGTGTACTAAGGAACGGAGTAGGGCTGTGGATGGCTGAGCGCGTGACTGAGTGGGGGCGACTGAAGGCGTGCAGGTGAGACAGGTTCCTCCCGCCCTGGCGGCGCGGACAGCACTCCCTTCAGGAGTAGAGTCACTAGGCGACTCTGCGTGGTTAGTTTAATTACCGCCCCGTCCAGAATACGAATGGCTTCGGCTAATCAGACATTGGAATATAGGTGTATCGCTCAGGTTCTTTAATGTATAAAAAATTAACAAATAACTATTTGGAAATATTTTCATCTTTAATAATTCTGAACTGTATCAGAAGCCATTTCAATGTCAGTATGATGGACTGAAATATATAATTTCATCATTACGTAGGCAGCAACACCTGAAGTGACGGAATGATTACCACGTACACGTACGTGTTTATACAGGCAGTTGTATACATTTACATACATGTGTATATGCAGAAGCGCTGGGTTATATAGGATCCTAATTATTAGAAGACTTGATAGTGATTTAATATATTAAGGTAATTTTATTTTAAAAATCTGGCCATGTCTCACCACAAATGGCTCTTTCCCTCTGGCAGAAGCTGAGCTCCTGTTCCGTGCCTGGTGACTCAGCCAGCCTCTGTCACCACTTCCCAGTATTGAAGTTCGTGCCTTTTCCTTCCACCTGCCATGACATTACCTCTTGCTTCCCAGGACTTCCTGGGAAAGGATTCCACACGCTGCTCATGTCTCCCTAGGCCTCAGCGCTGGTGACAGCATCACCCAGTTGGTGTGCTGGCTTGAAGGAGCCTGTTGGTACATTACCAGGAGTACTGCCAGCTGGGGCACGTGCACCGTGGAAATCGGGGCACACTGCTGCAAATGCTTCTTGAGAGCCAGCTTTTCCCAGCGTTATTAAACTTTCACCAGCCTTCAGCTGCCATGGTCCCCTCCCCCTGCTTCCAGCTCTGGTCCCCCTGGTCATGAGGACCGTCTGCCTTCCCAATACAAGGGGTGTAAGGACAGATGGGTGGATGGACTGCGTTTCACCACCCTTCTTGGTACGCTTTCTAGCTACCCGCCAACCTCGTGCTCTGCTCTCTCTGACGCATATGCGTCAACTCTACCAAATGTTCCCTTAAAGCCCCTTTTCTAATCCCAATGCCACAGTCTTCAAAGTAACCTGCTAACTCTCGTCTAAACTGGGTGCTGTTTCCCCACTTCTAATCATCCTCCAACTCCATGCAGCGTTTGACCGAATTGACCAACGTTCCTTCTAGAGCAAGGCTTGGAAAACTTTTTCTGTAAAAGGGCTGGATAGTAAATATTCTAGGTTTTGTGGGCCATAAGGTCTCTGTCACAACTACCCAGCTCTTGCTGTTGTGGTGTGGAAGCAGCCTTAGACATTTGATCAACAAGTGGGCGAGGCTATGTTCCAATAAAACTTTATTTAGGAAGATGGGCCAGGTGGCAGATACGGCCCACTGGCCACTGTTTGCTCACCCCTGCTGTAGAAACTCACTCTTCTCTTGGCTTGTCTCCTCTGCTGGTCTCTCTCCCTCCTCGTGGGTGTCCTTAAGTCCATGTCCTGGGCTTTGCTTCTCCTTTTTCCCGCACAGTGAGCTCATCTCCCCTGTGACTTGAGCTGTCACTTCTATAGAGATGCTTCCCAGACCCCTTGCCTGATTCCTGGTTGGGCCGCGCGTCTCCCACTGCCTGTAAATCGTCTTCTTTCGGAGAAGGCACCACTGTTTCACACTCAGTAATTGCAACATGCAGTTAGCATCTTCCCTTCCAAATTGGCTCTTCTTTGCAGTCTATCAGGGTTACCCCCAGTCTTTCTGTTTCCTGTTAGAAACTTTGGGCCCGTCTTTGTCCTTTCTTTCCTTCATCCCCGTTTATCTCAAGTGTATCACCAGAGTCCTAAAATGTATTTCTTATTCCTCTGATAGGACCCTGTTCAGAGCCCTTCTCAACTTGCGATTGATTTAAAACAGTCTCCCTCAGCTGGTGTCCCTGCCAAAAACTCTCAGCTCCGGTCCAGCATGAAGAACTCTGCCAGAGAAATCTTAAATCACCGATTTCCCTGCCGTACAGAGAGTGCTTAGAAATCAATACAAAAACACTATCCAGCCAGTGGACCAAAAGAGCAAAGGATATGAACACAGAACTCACAGACAAAAAGTAATACCCAGTAAATATGGGAAAGCGCGCTTATTCTCATTCCTCATTTAAAGATGTAACGAAACTGCGAAGTTCGGAAGGGCCTGGCTGCCACTTGATGGGCATAAATTTTGAACCTGAAAAACCAGCCCGTGATGCAGCAGCGTTACTGGAGGTTGAAATCCGTGCAGCCTCTTCGGAGGTCAGTGTGGGGGAATGTGCTGCCACTTCAAGTGCACAGAACCTTTGAACCTTTGGTTCCACTCATAGGAATGTGTCCCGTGGACCTAGTTGCCAGGCTCTACAATATCTTTGTAGCGCCATTTGAGCAAAAAGCTAGGGGAAAATAAATTATGGTCCATGCAAGCAATGAAATAGTATGAGGCCATTTTAAAAGAATGAAGTAGACCTCTGTGAAAGTGAGACAGGATTGCCGACATTAGTAAGTGAAACGAATGCAGAATGCTGTGTACATCTAAAGTTGCTGGAAGGCATCTCAGTCATGGGTAACTGGTTATTTTGGAGAAATAGGACTTTTTATTTTTCATTTTATGTCTTCTGATGATGTTTTCATTTCTTACAATGTCATATTACTAAACTGAATTTAAAGGATCTCTTTTAACGACAAGGTCACTCTCTTGCACCCGGCTTTCAGAGCCCGTCCAGGTTTCTCAGCATTCCTCAGCATGTATGTTCTGTTCTAGCCAAGCTGGACTTCTCGCTGTGCTCAGGTTCACGGCAGTGCCGCGTCCTGCCTTCACTCGTGCTGACTGCAGCCTCTTCGTCTGTCCTCAGCCTTGTTGAGGTCACCAAGGCCATCTCAGGGCCCTCCCTGCCTCCTCTGGGGAGTTTCTCTGACTGCCCCGGTCCCTGGGGAGCCTTATACTTTCATGAGGTTCTGCCATTAATGCTTAGTGATCCTCTTCTTGTTTATGGTTTCTGCATAGCACCCACAGTACTGGGCACCCAAAAATAAAGACTTAGTTGACTTAAAGAATATAATCTCGAATTATTATATGCTAAATTTAATGTCTGTTATTGTATTTTAAGGCAGCTTTAAGCACATTAGCACCAAGCCTGCAGTTAAAAGAAGTAAGGGATACACACACACACACACACACACACACACACACACACACAGTCTGCAATCAGATACTTAAGCCTTTGGGTTAGCAAACTCCTCTCTGAAGATGCAGAGGTCCTTGATGTGTTAACACCTTCAACCACTTGAAGAAGTTCATGCTGTAATGTGAAATTGTTTCATCAGAGACTTTCTTCCCAACAATTAGATGAGCTCATCTCACTTGAAGGACCAGGAAGGACTTAGCATCTAGAGCAGGAAGTGGGGAGGGGAGACATAGACGGTAATTTAGGGGCCTGAGGAGTAGAGCTGGTGGTGTCTTCAGGGGTGGGACCAGCAGCTTCAAGGTTGGGCCACCGTGGAAGAGGGGGAGTGATTCATACGTATTTGTTACTGTGGTTTACATGATCCTACACTGACACGTACAGGCTGAGATACAGGTACCCTTTTTTTTTTTGCAGTATGCAGGCCTCTCACTGTTGTGGCCTCTCCCGTTGCGGAGCACAGGCTCCGGACGCGCAGGCTCAGCGGCCATGGCTCACGGGCCCAGCCGCTCCGCGACACGTGGGATCTTCCCGGACCGGGGCACGAACCCGTGTTCCCCGCATCGGCAGGCAGACTCTCAGCCACTGCGCCAAATCAAATCAATAAATTAATGACGATAAACCTAGTTTTTATACATAGATTATATTTTCCAAATGCATATAATTGGAAAAAATTCATGTGATGCTGTCATGCCATCAAAAAAGACCAAAATGTCATTTCCAGGGATGTCAATAGGAGTCTTTTGCTATCATAGCAGCAGTAGTAGCAGCTAAAAGTAGAGGTTTGGAGCGAAGAGATCTGGGTTGGTTGGTGGGTTACAGGAATGCTTTAATGTTGGAAGCACAGAGGAAAGAGTAGAATTAAAAACAAAGACACAGCCCCCATGTTTTTTGAGAGGCAGGACCCTTTTGCTTTTATGTTTCTGTCACTTGCTCCAGGACCCTTCAGAAAGCCCTCTAACCACCTAAATAAATATTCACATGGCTGCTCAGCGTCTCATTAATAAACCAAGATTTGGTGGTAAAATATTCCAGAGTAACATATGATTTGCATCTCACCCTTGTTTAACTTTAAATCTCAAGCAATTAATAAATTAGACTCGAGAGGTTTTTAAGAAGTAACATCTTACACGCACCACAAATTGCATTATTTTTATGTGTAAATAATGATGAAAGGAGAGATTGTTCCTTTGATGTGTATAAACTGCGCTGTGAAATATGCAGAGAACATTCTTGAGTTTAGTCGCAGCCAAAACAAATAGACTAGTTCATGAAACAAAGCAGCAGCGTTCTTAGAAACAGCGTTACTTTTTCTTTTCTTCCCAATTGCTCTTTTCCCATCTTATATTCTTGCCATTCCTTGGGGCAGATTCATTCCAAGTTCAAAAGCGATGCTAGCCTGCATTTCCTCATCCAGGGAACCGGGTCCTTCTCAAGTTCTTCCCGGTGAACTTGTCTTCCTAGCAAGCTCAGACCAGATCGCAGTTGGACTTGCTGGTTCTCCTGCAGTGAATCATTTTTGTCAGTAGTATTTCATTGTTGCTTAAAAAGCCAACTATTTCAAATGTTAGCAGTATTTGGAATATTGGTTAGGAATATCGGTATTCCTCAGAGAGATATATTTACTTACTTTTCTATCTTCCAAGCTGGCTTATCTAGTTTCCTTTTATTTTATTTTATTTTTTATTTATTTTTTTGGCTGCGTTGCGTCTTCATTGCTGCGCGTGGGCTTTCTCTAATTGGGGCGAGCGGGGGCTGCTCTTCACTGCAGTGCACGGGCTTCTCATTGCGGTGGCCTCTCCTGTTGCGGAGCACGGGCTCTAGGCGGGCGGGCTCAGTAGTTGTGGCTGGCAGGCTCTAGAGCGCAGGCTCAGTAGTTGTGGCGCACGGGCTTAGTTGCTCCGTGGTACGTGGGATCTTCCCGGACCAGGGCTCGAACGCTGCATTGGCAGGCGGACTCCCAACCACTGAGCCACCAGGGAAGTCCCTCCTTTTATTTTTAAATTGTATCTGCAGATCCTTGTTTACAGAGTCTGAGTCTGGCCTGATTTCGTCTTTGGTATATACTCAATAAACAGCACCTTGTTTTCAGTTCACGTCTCCCAGGGGAAAAGGATGCAGAAGCGGTTTGGACTCCTGTTAGAATGTGGAGCAAGTTCAGGACGAACCTCACAAGATGGTTCGTGTTCTGCATCTGACCAGGCACGTCCTCTTCCTTGAACACAACGTGTAGCTAAGATGAACTATGAGGTAGTTGTGCTGAACTGCAGAGGCCAGAGGTGTACACCTGACCTGCAGTCCCTCCCAGCCTAGAGAGCGGGTCTTCCTCCACGTGAGCAAATTTGCTGCGGCCCTGTCTCAGCCTTGCTGGCAAGTCCACCTTCCTTTCTTGGCCTGGTGCTTTTTCATTAACACTGATCCTGAGCGCTGGTCACTTCAAATAACAGTCTTGTCTATCAGATCCTGAGTCACCTTTTCTCTAGCTGAGTTTCTATTCCGATTTCTTTTCTTCTGATAGCAGTTTTCCACTCAAGTTCACCATCTTCCTGTTCTCATCCATCCTCCCTTTATTCTTAACAAAGTTTGATGAGCAGAGTATTAAATATAGTGGATTCCTGTGAAACTTGCGTTTTATATCAGCTAAAATCGCAGTCCCACTATACCTCATGGATCAATAGTATCTTAAAGTTGAAAAGACTCTTAGAGAACTGGCTCCCCAACCTCCCATGCTCATCCCATCTCACAGATAAAAATGCTGAGCCCACCTGAGGGGACGTGCGTGGTCCTTTTCACGTAGCTGTTGGCAGCTTCAAGCCTCGAACCCAAGGCTCCCACATCTTTGGTCTTGCCCTTGTGCTCCATGTATTCAAACACACATGAGAATGGAAATAAAGTAAAATGTATTTTACTTTAAAATACACGTGAGCTGCCGAAATGGACGAAGCCTTTTCCTCACGACCTGATGCGGTTCCTGTGACTCAAGCAGAACTTCCCTTTGGCTTTTAGACTGGGGCTCGGCGAAGGCATTGCTTGTTTGGACGGTTGGAGAAACGTTTCCTTCTGTCGTTGGCTTTGTTGCTTGCTGTGATTTTTCACAATTATCACTAGTTGTCCTTGGAATCAACATGTTTAAGGCCAATTTAGAATAGAGGTCGTGATTTGAAAAGCAACTTTCTAAAAGCACGTTACCTAACTTAAAGAGCGTTTCGAAGGAGGGAAACGGTGAATAACGGTCTCTCACAGCCTCATAGACGTGGAGCTTCGGCAGACACACCACGATTGGTTTGTGAGAAGACCGGAGAATTCGTTTTCCAAGAGGAAACCGATCATTTTGAGAATCCGTGTCGTTCAGATGGCTTTATTTGTATGATTCCAGTGATCAGTGAACGAAGTCAATACAGCAGCCTTCTTTATTTCTGGAAGGACGCTAACAGTGGACTGAAAATGGCAGGCTCTGGGGTCCCTTGGAGTAATTTTTTCAACCTTTGCCAAACTGTGAAGTGTTACCCGAAACCCCATCTTTTTGTTCCCACTGTTTCATTTTTCTGAGGCTCAAAGCATCCTCTTAGATGTGCTTGCCTGTGTTGCATTTCAGAGACGTACAGGGCTTAATAACGTGGGTTCTGGAGCCAAGACTGCCTGGGTTCAAATCCTGCTCTACCGTTCAGAAACCGTGGGACCTCAAACACGTTACTCTCTGGGCTCTCTGGGCCCCAGTTGCCCCATTTCACAAAATGGAAGTTACAAAAGATGAGCAGGAATTGCTGTGAGAATTAAATGATTACTGCTCCAACAGCATTTAGGACAGTGCTTCCATTTACTAAGTCCTACGTATATGTAACTGTTCAATCATGAGTTCAAAGACCCGATCCAGTGACAGTGGAGGGGTGCTCGGATGGAGCCCCGCTGAATCCCCGCTCTCGAGCCCGGCCCCTCGAGCCGCTGTCTGCGCTCCGCGCCCGCGCGCTTCCTCTCGCTTTACAGGCTGACTTGGGTCCCTGCCCCTCACGGAAACCGCTCCTTGTGTTGCTGGCGGCGCCCTCGTTGCTCAGCCCTCGGACCCCTGCCCTCACTCTGCGGCCCCTGCAGCACCCGACGCTCGGCCCTGTGTGTCCCTCTTGCCCTCGAATCCCGTTCATCCTCCGGAACTCTTCCACCCTCTTCTGGTTCGGCCGGGTGACGCACGCGGCCTCCGCCCCCACTGCCGCCTGGACGTGGAGCGTCCTGTCCCTACCCCACGTCCCCGGTCTCACTGCATTCCAGACCTTTCTGGAAGTGCCCTGGTCCTCCACACACAGCTCGGCGTAGCCTGCAGGAACCTGAAACTCATCGCGTCCATACTGCGAGGCGTGCCCGGGCCCCTTCCACGCGCTCCCGGACGCGGTAGCGGCCCCGACCTCCTTCCCGCTCACCTCCTTCCCGCTCGTTGCTCGTCGCCGCAGGCGGCCTGTCGCCCGGCCTCGCGTCCCCTTGGCTCGGCCCTTCCCCTCGCGCAGGGGGCGCCCTCTGTGTCCTGACGCTGAGCGGCGGCGCCCGCAGGCTCGCCCTCCCGCCGCTTCTCCCGCGCACCCAGCGCCGGCTTTCCCCCCCACCGCGGGTCCCGGGCTCCCCCAGGCTTGCGAGGCTCCCGACCCACTGCCTCGGCAAGCTCGTGCCTCCGCCCTGCGGGCACCCCAGCCTCGCTCCTCCGCTACCCCTGCGACCTGACGCCTCTGCCCCGAGGAGTACTGCGCTGGCCACGGCCGCCTCCCAGGACTGCCCTCCGCTCCACCCTTTCGGCCCCCTTGTGGGCTCGGATTCTCTCCCGGCCGTGGGCACACGGGCGTGGTGACGGCCGTCACCTCTGCGCTGGGCGCTCGGCTCCAGCAGGACGAGGGCCACTCACCACAGCCCCGGGCCAGTCTGGTGCCGAGACCTCGTGGTCGTGCAGCGCTCGTGTGTCGGCCCGCCGGATGGTCACTGGCGGATAAAGGCCTAGTGTCCACTCGAGTGTGGCGTGTATGAATCGGGAAAGACAGAGTGCCTCTCAGAAAGCACTTTCCTTTCTTCAGAAACAACTTCTTAAAATTTTATTGGGGTATAGGTGACTTACAACGCTGTGCTGGTTTTAGGTGTACAGCACAGTGATTCAGTTCTACAGGTACAAATTTGTTTTTCAGATTCTTTTCCCGTACAGGTCATTACAGAATACTGAGTAGAGTCCCCTGTGCTGTGCAGCAGGTCCTCGTTGATCATCTATGTCATACATAGTAGTGTGTATATATTAATCCCAGACTCCTAATTTATCCCTCCCCACCCCTGACGCTTCCCTCCTTTGGGGACCGTAAGTCTGTTTTCAGAATCTGTGAGTCTGTTCCTGTTTCGTAAATAAGTTCTTTTATATCAATGTTTTAAATTTATGGCAACACTCATGCAGAGAAAGCAAGCGATTTAATTTCCGAAGCATCCCTGAACCCTTATATTCTCCACCACGCGTCTGGGGCACGTCCTCAGACTCACCCTCACACCCCCGCCCAGTCCCTCCTCTTTCCTGTTTTCTGTACATCTCTCTGGGGCAAATCATTCATAGCATCTCTCTGAATTTTTCATGCAGCAACACTTGACAAAATTTTAGGGCTGAAAAAACAATCATACTTACAGTTTTACCCCAAGATAAGAACATTTTCTGGTCTGTCCTCTTTCAGTCATCAACCCCTAGACCATCTAGAAGTTCTGAAAAGCTGGATTTCCTTTCCCTTCTCCTTAGGATATTTACCCCACTTTTTGTTTCAGCATGTTCAGGCTGGATTGTTTCGTGACATTTGTTAATGTTTTATCAATAAACATAAAGAAATATGTGCCCCCCCAAAAGTTCAGCTAACTCCTCCCAAGAGTGAAATCAATAGAATTTAATACAAATACATGTTTAACTGCTAATGAAATAGACATTAAAATTAAGGGGTCCGTGAAAAGAGGCTGTCTTCCTAATGGGATGAGTTGAAGGAGGCGCTTTGCGAAAACGTAATCATTGATTATATTCTAGAGAAAAATAGTAAGTATTTGATCGAAATTAAAATGGTAAATGCAACTTCCAGTTAAGAAAGAGCAAAATATCACCTTAACATTCCAGGACATTCACTTAGTCAAGTATTGAGAGTTGAGATAGATACATTTTACATTAATAGAGAAAAGTTGTCAGAAAAAAATAACCTGCAGGCAAAAAAGTTGTATCGTTCCCTTTAGTTTTTAGAGTGAGATTGCTTCAGATGCCTCTGAGGTCTGCCTGCCAAGTGCCCATCGGTGGGCAAGACAGAGCAATCAGCTCCTCTCCTTGTATTTCCCATATTTCTTCCTGGCCGAGAAGCCAGGGGCCCTTGGAAACATTTTCACCTTCAGCCACCCATGCCTCATCGGGCACAAATTCTCTAGCTACTAGTTTTCCAAGAAACGGTGTGCAGGAAAATTAAAACTTGAAAGCCGAGAGAGTCTGGAAAAAGAGATTTGACCCAAAAAGAAGTTTTCAAAGCAGTGCTTTGTGTTTATCATATGGCATCTATAAAGTACAGCTCCTCCGCTGGGGGATACTGCATGAGAATATGTACTTCCAAATGGCTGCCTTTAGGTTAAGCCCTGGAGCCAGGAGGAAGAGCCAGGATTCAAAGGCCAGAGACGAAAAAGCGCTAATCAAAAGAATGGATAAAAATTATGTACAGTGACCATAGTATGGCATTTCTGAAAATCATCAGATCAGTTTCAAAACCTTATTTTTGTTCTATTCCTAGTGTCTTTTTGGAGTTTTTCTCTGTCTTCTGGGACTAACCTGCCTTCCTATCTGTGAGATCATTACAGTTTAGAGAGAGAGAGTGAGCTGTGTGCTGCCCATCTGGCCACTTGCCTGAGGTACACGACGTCCTTTCAAAGGCTATTTCTGGGGAAGGTTTAAAATTCATAGTAAAGACTTTTAAGTGCGGTGTAGTCAGAAGTCCTACAATAATACATATTTATTTAGCTGAGCAAATTATATTTCCCAACAGGAGCCCAGTCATAAAGGTTAGCATTTTTCTAGGAATTAAATAAAATGGAACATGTAAATATAAATGTCATTGCAAATGAGAATGTCTTCAGGCTTGAATTATTTGCACCATTGTTTAGAGACTGGCTTCTGTCGGTATAAATGCCATTTTTAACTGAAAAGTTATGGCAATATTAATCATTTCTAGAATCCAGACCTGGGATTGCAGCATGACTCCCAGTGTGCCATTTGCCGTAACTCTCTTGCCCCATCCGGTTCCCAGCAAGGCCCTCAGAATCACATCATCCCCTGAAATGCCCGTTTGTGGCCTCGTATTCTCGAATTGTTTTTCTCATCATAGTGTCATGATCCCGACTCTTCACTCCCACCCTTAGCCCCCAAATTTTGAATCGATTACACACACCACCAAGGCTATTGTAGGAAGATGTCTCCCTTGCATCCCAAACGGAAACGTGTTTCCCAACAGAAACATTGTAATAAATGGTGGATACTGGGTCTCACAATGGTGCAATATAATATTTCATACACATACAGCTTCAATAAGCTTTTTCAGGTTCAGCTCTTCCCCCAGATACGAACTTTGACGTGACCCTGAGTACCCTCCTCCCACCCGCCACCTGGCCCACTTTCCCCTCTCGGCCTCTTATACCCGCTGGAGAGCAGGGCTGTGCTGTTCTCTTCTTTCTCCCCGTGCGTTCCTTTCTGGTTCTTTGCTCGATTCCCAGCGTCCAGTTCAGTATATGGCAAATAGTGAGCACGCGTTCAATGTATGTTGCAGGGAGAAATGAAGTTGGCATTACATCCACCAGCTCATAAAAGCACACTCTTAAAGACGATCGACTTCCGCCCACTTGTTTTCCGTGTTAGCCGTGGGAGTGGGGATGGCGCTGGGCCTTGTGACCGAGGTCACGTTGCTGGCGATGGGGTGGAGGCTGTTGGTCGTGAAGCCGTGGCTCCACACTCCTCTTAACGTGTCCTCTACGGTCGCACTCACTGGCTCTTCTTTTCCCTTCGGGAGCCCTGAATATAAATTCTGCACCAGTGCTCTGCGATTTTTTTCTCTATTTTTTTCCCTCAGTAAACTCACCGCGGATCGCTCTGCAGAAGAATCACTGCTTTGACCCTAGTTTCCCCTGAGTTGACACCCCAGTGGGGATGAGCTCTCAGAATCCAGAGCTCAGGGTGTTTTCTCCCCACCCGCACGGCGCGTGACCCCGGTTGTACTCGGCTCCCCGGCTGCCTTGTCCCTTCCTTGACTCCGGCGCAGTCTGCTGTTCCTGCGTCGCACATTCACCCTTTGCTTTCTAGCCGGCTTACGCCTGTTGCCTCTCTCTCCCGACTCTTCCTGAGTCTCCCTGCTCCGTGCCGTCCAGCTCTTCCGTGTGTCCCTAGAGCAGATAAATCAGCCCCATGTCTAAACAGACCGAATCATGTCCCTCCCCTACTCAGAAGCTTCCAGAGGGGACGATTTTTATTGCCTAAATATACCCACTGTTTCCATGTGTATAGATCTTTAATGATGTTGTGTCTTTCACCAGGTCAGAATATGGGATTGCTTAATTTGACAAAATGGAGGCGAAGTTAAGGTTTTCGGAGGAGAGGGAAGAGAGGAGCTCAGAGCATATGCCTAAGGACACAGGTGGCCGATTAGTGTAGGGTTCGGGGAGGGAGACGGCCAGGGCTGCGCACGCACACTCTGAGCCCAGAGGGGAAGGGAGAAGAGTCAACCGACAGACGCATATTCCGTTAGGTAGCGTTCATCTTCACATCGGGGGCCAGTAATTGCCAAGTCAGCGGTGAGAATTTGGACGCTACATAGACCTTCCCCCCGAACACGAATATTGTAAGGTATATGGTTTGTTGGCTCTTGTACACTTTGATTAGTTGGGCTATCACAACGCAAGAAAATCAGATGTGACGAACAGAATTACCTAAAGAGGTCACATATGTACACTGTGGGGAGGGAAATGAAAATATATACTTTTATATCTATATATATGTACATACGTATGCATGGGAACGTGTGGGACACAGAGAGACGTGGGCGGGGGCTGGGAGGGGGGGTTAGAGCTGAGTTGGAACTGTCTGGTCCCTGCTCTAATTTTCACTTTTGAAAACTGAAGTTCAAAGGGACATATTGTCTTGGGAAAAATCAAATCCTTTCTGGAGAGGAGAAGGTAGAAGATGATTTTACATAACTTAGGTGAAGATTATATTCAAGGTTTGAAGAACTGATATTCAGACTCCTTTACAAGCGTGGCTGGGAAGCTCGTGTGCGCACGTGAAGAGTGGCCAGAATTAGAGAGAAGAGGCAGTTTGCGTGTCATGCCCTTCAGCTCCTTGGAGGGGAACCTAGGGCAGAAGGAGAGTAAACTGACTTGGCCTGCAGGAAATCATAGCTCTCAAAGGATTCGAGGGATGGAAATGGGCTGTATTCATGGAGTATTTGCATTCTGCCGTCACCTGGACCTGTTTTGTCAGGAACCAACGTGCAGCACGACAATTTGGCGTGGCTCTTAAAATAACTTCTAAATTGTTCTTTAGACAGTATAGGTTTTCCTTAAATGGCTATATTTAGGTTTTCTTATGTTTTTGTTTCTAAAGTTAATATAATTTGTATCCTTTGCAGATTTGGACTTGAGGTTCCCCAAAATAAAAACAGCAATTTCAGAAGGCTATGTAATAATTTCAATTATATCAGCAGGTTCTAATTGTCTGCATACCTGGTAACACCCTAGACCACTACTATCTGCTAGAAAAGCCATCCTCTACTCCCACCTTACATTATGCGTTTCCGTAAGCGACCAGAATACTCGGGAGCCATATGTCATCTACCTACCTTACTATAAAGTTCAGAAACCAGAAAAAACACAGGAAAAGTGAGAATGATTGACGTATGGAGATTGCAGTGGGGTTTGTGTTGTCAGTGTACTAGGCTGCGAATGCTTCGAACGTGTTTCCCATGTGTTTGTTTGTTTTTAATTTTTTTTTAAGATTTTTATTTTTACTTTTTTTGGCTGCATTGGGTCTTTGTTGCTATACGTGGGCTTTCTCTAGTTGTGGTGAGCAGGGGCTATTCTTCGTTGCAGCGTGCGGGCTTCTCATTGCAGTGGCTTCTCTTGTTGCGGAGCACGGGCTGTAGGTGCAAGGGCTTCAGTAGTTGCGGCACACAAGCTCAGTAGTTGTGGCTCGCGGGCTCTAGAGCTCAGGCTCAGTAGTTGTGGCGCACAGGCTGAGTTGCTCCGCGGCATGTGGGATCTTCCCGGACCAGGGCTCGAACCCGTGTTCCCTGCATTGGTAGGCAGATTCTTATCCACTGCACCACCAGGGAAGTCCCTTCCCATGTGTTTTGTGCCTTGAGTCTGCCTTTCCTAGTTTTTATGCCCAGTTTTCACCTCGTTCCTGAGCCAGCATTAGCCGGTTCAGCCTGGCACAGGTGATTTTTGGCATAAACGAAGTTTCATTCCAGTTCCATGGTGCACAGCCCTGAGTCCCATCTAGTCCCAGCTCTAACCCAGCTCACTTTCTAGTACTATTTTGGTCACTATTTACATTTGCTGGGGAGAAAGCAGAAGGCTGTTTTTGTTGCTCACAACCCTTCTGAAGCCCCATGGCACAGCAGAAATTATATGTTGGTCTGGGCTTTGCTGGTCAGATGGACGAGGGCGGTCACTACACATGGAGGATGGGGCTGCGTGTAACCCTGCCCGGCTTCGTGTCAGTGCCGCAAGCATTTTAATACGCCGTTTTCCAAAGTCTTCGGAACTATTCCTGCGTGGCGTATAAGCAATGTTAGACATCGTTTTCTCCAGACTGCTCGCCACCTGACATATAAATACAGAATAGTCTCCTCGGAGACCCAGAAGAAGTGGATAAAGAGGTGTTTATTTTTTGTCCTATTATTCATCTTCTGTGTGTCTTATCCGTGAGTTATAGGAAAAGTCATCAGAATTACCCTGTGAGGGCAAGACCCATCCATCCCTCAGCCCAATTTCCCTCCCTTGCAGCATCTCGGCAATTGTTCTGTTGAGGACAGCGGGCTTTTGATACAAATCCGTTGCATGAGCACAGGGTGAAAGTGAGACTTCTCTTCCACGTGCCGCTCTCTGCAGAATGGGGGGCGGGGGAGGGAAGGTGACCCCCGCATCCAGCTGGCGGAGAGCAGCACACAAGGGGGCAAGGGGAAGGCAAACGTGGAGGGGTGTTCCCAGAGGAGCGTAACCTGGAAGAACTAGTGTGGGGAGGCCAGGAGCACCCCACATCCACGCCCGTCTCAGCCATCATCAGGGGTGCTGGGGTGCGGGGGGCCCCCCAGGACCACCCCGCTGACTCAGGTCCCTGTTCAAAGATAAACAGGAAGTCGGAGTGCCTTGATAACAAATCATGTTCGCTGATGTTCTGGAGTCCCTTGAACGTGTCTTGCCTTGGATTAGATTGAATTAGGAACAAATTGAATGTGTTGAGAATGATCCCAGAGGATGAAGACCACGTGTGCCACTTAAAGTGGCCGTAGGACTGGAGGGACCTGGAAACTCAAGGCCCCTTTCTGAGTTTTCACCGAGGGGTGGAAGAGCTGCGTGCCTGAAGCAAGATTAAGACAACAGTGGGAGACAGAGGGATAGAGGCTTTATGACTACACTCAGTGAGCGCGCTGCTCTCGGGCGCGTGGGGAGAAGACGGGAGAAAGACGCTGGGCTCAGAGAGGTGTATGTGGGTGCGGGGAGTATGGAAATTTTATTTTCCTCTTTATGCTTTTCTGTTTTTCTTCACCTGGCATGTGTTATTTTACAGTCAGAAGTAAAACATAAAAACAAGTAAAACATCAATTTTTAAAATAGATGTTAGGCGCTGGAACAGAGATTGATCTACCAGCGGGAGATTGAGAGGCCTTAGCTGTTCTGAAGTTGGGCCAACAAGCCATGCTAGCAGTGAATCAATGAGGGAGTAGAATTTTAAAAAATTTATTTAAAAAGTCAGATTTCCTAGGCCACATCTTGCAATGCACTAAAATGAGTTTTACCAATTTTGACGAGAAACCACGCTTATCTTAAGCTGTAGGTAGGTGTTTGGTTTGTGGCAATTCATTTCAAAAAAACCTGTGCTAGCCTTATGGTTTTAGTTACAGGCATAATTCATCAGTAAAAGCAACCCTTTGATGAAGTTAAGGTTGAACAAATATATTTTGGCTTCATTCTACCAAGAAACAGCTTTGGTTTTTGCTTAAAAATATTTTTTTGACGATTTGCATCCCTGCATTAAGTGCTGGGTCTTTTGATTCAAGCTGGTTCTTCTATAGTTCATGAAGTCTCGCACATTATTGTCTTTTACTCAAGTTAGTTTGAAAGGTGTTAAAACGTTATTAAGGGCTTTTCTTTGTATTTATCACGTGCTACTCCTAGTGATTAGAAGGATAACACTTACACTCCTGGAAACAGTTACTGTTAATTCAGTAACTCACAAAAAGTTTTAATCCTTCATGTTCTCTTTTTTAAATTTTTTTTTTTATTGAAGTATAGTTGATTTACAATGCTGTGTTAGTTTCAGGTGTATAGCTAAGTGATTCACTTATACATATATACATGTATATATTCTTCTGCAGATTCTTTTCCCTTATAGGCTATTACAAGATAATGAATATAGTTCCCTGTGCTATACCGTAGGTCCTTATTGTTTATCTATTTCAAGTTTAGTAGTGTGTATCTGCTAATCCCAAACTCCTAACTTATCCCTGCCCCCCCCCTTTCCCCTTTGGTAACCATAAGTTTGTTTTCTGTGTCTGGATGGGTCTATTTATGTTTTGTATATAAGTTCATATGTATCATTTTTTTTAGATTTCACATATAAGTGATACCATATGGTATTTGTCTTTCTCTGTCTGACTTCACTTAGTATGATATTCTCTAGGTCCATCCATGTTGCTGCAAATGGCATTATTTCATTCCTTTCTATGCTGAGTAGTATTCCATTCTTCTTTATCCATTCATCTATCCATGGGCACATAGATTGCTTCCATATCTTGGCTACTGTAAATAATGTTTCAGTGAACACTGGAGTGCATATCTTTTTGAGTTACTCTTTCGTTTCATTCAGATACATACCCAGAAGTGGAATTACTGAATTGTATGGTAGTTCTAGTTTTAATTTTTTGAGGAATCTTTATACTTTTTTCCAGAAAGGCTGCACCAATTTATATTCCCATCAACAGCACATGGGGGGGGGGTCCCTTTTCGCTACATCCTCGCCAACATTTGTTATTTTTTGTCTTTTTGATAATCGCCATTCTGACAGGTGTGAGGTGACATCTCATTGTGGTTTTGATTTGCATTTCCGTATTGATCAGTGATGTTGAGCATCTTTTCATGTGTGTTGGCCACCTGTATGTCTTCTTTGGAGGAATGGCTGTTCAGGTCTTCTGTCCATTCTTTAATCGGGTTGTTTGAGTTTTTTAATGTCAAATTGTATAAGTTCTTTATATCTTTTGGATATTAACCTCTTATTGGTTATATGATTTGCAAATGTCTTCTCCCATTCATTCTATTGATGGTTGCCTTTTCATTTTATTGATGGTTTCCTTTCTTGTGCCAAAGCTTTTTAGTTTGAGGTAGTCCCATTTGTTTATTTTTGGAGACAGGTCCAAAAAAATATTGCTAAGACCAATACCAAAGAGCTTACTGCCTATGTTTTCTTCTAGGAGGTTTACGGTTTCAGGTCTTACATGCGAGAATGTCTTTAATCTATTTTGAGTTTATTTTTGTGTGTGGTGGGAGGCAGTGGTCTGGTTTCATTCTTGTGCATGTCGCTGTCCAGTTTTCCCAGCACCATTTGTTGAAGAGACTATTTTTCCTGCGTCGTATATTCTTGCCTCCTTATCATAGATTAATTGACCATATATGGGTGGGTTTATTTCCTCTTATTTACCTTGGCAAATGCTGTTTCTTTAGCAGACAGTTTTCCCCCTTCCCCAGCTCTGCCTGTCAGAGTTGTTGCTGTTATTCAAGGTTTTTCCCAAATGCCACTTCCTACCGGAAGACTTTCCTAATCACCTTGTGCTTTTCCCCCAGGTCATTTAATTGTATATGGGTTTTTTTTTTTTAAGTTTTATTATAAAAGTTTGCAAACATACCCAAAAGTAGAGAGTTTAGTAGTATGAACTCCAATGTATCCATCATGCAGCTTCAACAATTATCAAGATTGGGCCATATTTGTTTTACACTTTCTCCTTCTTTTCTTGGCGAAAATATTTTAAAGCAAATTCCAGACATCCCGTCATTTTATCCTACATATTTCAGAATGCCTCTCGGAAAATGTGGACACTCTGTCACTCAGCCATGGTGCCAGTGTCACACCTAAGAAAATTAACGATTATCTTTTAGTATCATCTAATACCTGCTTCATAATTAGATATCCCCAATGCTCCTCAGAAGTGCCATTTTAAGTTGATTCGTCTGAATCAAGATCCAGACAGAACCCGCACGTTATGTTTGGTCGTTACGTATCCTGTGTCTTTTTCAGTCTAAAGCGCACCCTCCCGGCTTTCTGTTCCATGCCGGTGACTTCCTGCAGAAGCCCGGTCAGCTGGCCTGTAGAAAGTCCCACCTTCTGCACTCATCTGTCGTGGAACTTCTTCCTGTGTCCTTCCCTTTTCCTTTTGTTCTCTCAATTGGACACTTAAGACACTTACAGAACTCGCCTGCTTTTTGTCCTTATCACATACCTTCTAAGATCGTGCGAGCGCCTTAAAAGGTGAGACCATGGCTTATTCCACTTTTTGCTTCCTACATGATGTCTAACACATTGTGTGTATTTTAAAAAATATCGTTCAGTTGAATTACCTAGAAAGAGTTTTGCTTCCTCTTGCACAAATGTGAGCTGGAGGTGTAGTCAATGCCAAGGTATTTATATTAGGAATTAAGCTGCCAGAGAAACCTCAATAATGTAAGTCGCTGTTTCCTAATTTGCACTGAAAGAATTAGAGCCTAAAGTCACGGCGCACATTTTTATATCCGAAGATGCTAAACACTTAAGTGACATCTCTAAGCCCCTTACACTGTCTCCAGATCCATATAAAAGTGACCTCAGAAATCAGCTGTGTTGTGCATTCAGCATGAAACTAGGTCACTAATCATTTTTCTGATCAGAGAATTGAATTTTGCTTAGTAGTTCGGAAATCAAACTGAAAGAATGACTGTAAAAACGCCATCACGTGTATGCTTTGTTGCCGATGACTAACTGCAGTCCAAGCCTCAAGAACCAAAAGGAAGTGGAAGACACTTCAGAAGGCTGCACGATAAACGTTTCTGACAGTGTGTCAGCCGAACATTAAGCAGGGTCTTTGCAAACCCTCTCGTTCTAAGTGGTTTAAACGGAAGGTTTTAGACTTCCTCCTTCATGAGTATTGGCCCCACATAGTGCAGTATGCTAAGGATGAAAAAGAAAAAGAGAAGAAAAAACACTTTACCTGGCATACATATAATTTCCATCCCCTCTCTGAATGGGAGTGCCAGAAAGGCTCACCTAAGAATCTCTACGTTCACGTCTTAGGAATTTTCTCCATCATGTGTAGGAATGTGCCAGTGTGATATTGGAATGGGCTCCCTCCTAACCTGACAGGACTGTGTACACACAATTACGGGAAAACCAGCGAGTACATATAATAGCAGTGATACTCTCCTAATGCGGTTTTCCAGATTGGCTCGTAATGAGAATACTCTTGGTCCTTACATGGATGAAATGAGGTGTAGGACTGGGTAGTACGAGAGGAGTGGAGGCGGGGCAGAGTTTCAGAGAGAAAATATGTAAAACAAGGGAATTTTCTTGCCATGTATATTAGTTCCTAGGGCTGCCATAACAAAGTAACACAAACTGGGGGGCTTCAGACAGAAAGCTGTTGTCTGACAGTTCTGGAGGCTAGAAGTCTGAGCTCAAGCAGGGCCGGGCTCCCTCTGAAGGCTCCTGCCTTGCCTCTGTTCCCTTCCCGGGTCCTCCGCGATCTTTGGGGCTCCTTAGCTTGTAGGTGGCTCACTCTCCAGTCCCTACGTCCATTGTCACGTGGCCCAGCTCTTCCTGGGTGCTTCTCCTCTTCTCATAAGAACACCTGTCAGATTGCATGCAGGGCCCACCTGCTCCAGTATGACTTCATCTTAACTAATTACATCTGCAGCAGCCTGTGTCCAAACAAGGACACATTTTGAGGTTCTGTGGGTTAGGACTTAAACATATCTTTTGGCAGGGATGTAATTCAACCCATAATTTCTTTTCTGACGTCATACTGTAAGAGGCAAACCATTGGCATCATTGTTACGGTTGAATGTGTGACTTAGGAACTTTTTCTTCCTGTTTTCCTACATTTTAATGGATCGCGTTAAAGTCTAAACATAGTACAACCGAACCGAGTCGTTCCAGGTCACTGGAGGCTTCTGAAGGGAGGTAGCAGGGCGTACAGGGAGAAGAAGAGCATTGCAGGCGAGGCGGGGAGAAGCGCCAAGGCCCCGGGCGGTGCGGGGCTGGGCCCCCGGTGGGTGGCGGGCGCAGTGACCGCGCGTGGGGTGACGCCCCGCGGACTGTGCGCGTTAAACCGGGGCGCGGGGAGGCGGCTGCGTCGCCGACCAGAGGGCAGCCGGGCAAGCTGCTGGGGTGCCCTGAGCTGCGTCTTGAGCTCGGTGGGTTTGGCGTGACTCTGCTGACAGCCGTGCGCGTGGGTGAGAAGCAGGTGGAGGGAGGACTCGTGAGGTGATGGGAGCGCGGCTGAGCTCGGGGATCGGCGGCAGGAAGGCCCCAGTGGACCCGCGGTTACCGGGCAGGTGTCCGCGCACGGTCGCTCCACCCCCGAGCTGTGTCTTCCTCGGCCCCGTGTTCTCATGTTCAAGGCCCTGCCGTCACGTTGCTTCTGAACGTGTGTCGCCGAGGAACTTATTTTTCTCTCTTCTTGTCCATATGTTTTTTTTCTACCGTGTTCCCCGCCTTGGTGGGTGGCGGCTGCTCGCCACCGATGCTGGGGTCCTGCTTTAACCCTCCTCTCTCGTAGCCGCGCCGGCGCACTCTTACCAAGCCCCGAGGTTCTGGCTCTGGCTCTTCTCCCATCCCCGCGTGCCCCCCCCCCGCCCCAGGCCCAGCCCTTCTCCCCAACTCGTATCCAAGCCAGCCCCTCACCCCTCGTGGTATCAAGGTGGCCTCGTGATGGTCCCCCGGCTCTGACAGGGGCAACTCCTAAGGCAGATGGTCCTGCACAAGACAGTCTGGAAAATTGTGCTTTTTAAATTTCTTTTGATTTTTTTAGGGTTTCCGCAACATCTCTCACTGACCTGAAACTTGCCGTTCTGCCTCATTCTGTATTCCTAACCCTCGGCAAAATCCCTGTGCCCAGCGTTGGCACAGACGGTCGTGAGGCTCTCCCACGCTGACACGCAGCGCGGAGGCACGCTCTTTCCCCGGCTGGTCCCGTGGACGCGCACGTGTGTCTGGCCGAGGCTCTGAAAGCACTTCCGCTTGCCTTGCTGTCACCTGGATGTTCTTCCTGATCCGTCCAGCTGGTCACCCTGGGCCCTTTGGTGGTTCCCTTTACTGCAGGATAGAATGCATAATCCCCTCGGCCCCCGAGGCCCGTCTCGGGAGCCCAGGCTGCCTCTGCTAGTTGGTTCCAGGCCCACCGTCCGCATGCCAGGCCCCGTGTGCCACCAGCAGCCTGCCCCCGTGTGGCCACGCCTTGCCCTCTGCAGTGAATCTGTGCGGACGCCTTCCCTGCGCCTCCCGCGGCCGCAGCTCACCTCCCCGCTCGTCTTCCTCCCCACGTCCCGCCTTCCTCCATGCTTGCCAAGACCTCTCTTTGGTGCTGTTTACATGATGTAACTATTCCTTTATAAATCTGCCATGTACACAGGAGCCAGTGCTTTCGCAGGGTAACGTTTGACACGGGGCCTGGTATACGTTCAGATCATAGACATACTTTTATTAATGTATGAAATGGATTGTCTAAAGAAGACTGGTTAGAGAGGAAAATGGAGCGACGAGAACCTGGTTCGGGAAAGATCCACAATTTAAAGGGAAGAACAGGAGGATGAGCAAAGCGCTGGAGGAGGAGGAGGGTCGCCAGGGCCTCGTGGCCTCGGAGCAGCCCTGGAAGGAGGGGCTCTCGCAGCGCTCAGGGCAGCAGAAAGGTCGAGGCAGGCAGAGATGCGAGAAAGGCCATCGCGTTGGCAAGGAAAGCTTCACTGCGGACCCTGCAGAGAGCAAGTTTAATAAGGTGTGGAGACCAAAGTCAGGCTCCAGGTGAGGAAAATGGTAGCTGATGGGCGAGAATCTGGGTCACAGAGTAAAATGCTTGAGAAACGTGGCCGTCATGGGAAAAAGGAGCATCAGGACTGAAGGGGCCTGAAGAGTGTCTCCCCAGAGCCGACGTCCGTTCCCCCGAACAACGCGCGCAAGGGGACCAGTTTCCAGCGGGCAGCGGGGAGAGACGAGACGCCGAGAGAGGCTCGGCAGAAAGGGAGGGGTCAGCAGTGTGGCCGGGCCTTGCCCGGCACGTGGTCCTGTCCAGAACGGCCACTGGGTCCACGATTCACTAAATAATACATTTAACCTAGTTAAAATTTCATTGACGTTATTTTTATTGTCATTTGTGGTGGGTTTTGGATTTTCCATTCATTGTTGTTCTTCCTCATCATGAATCAGCAGGGTTACTCTTAAGCCGATGAGCAATTACTCTCAAGTACGTGTGGACCCGACTATTGGCATCGTATGTGTTAGATAATATCGTGTACAGTTTTGGTTGTATGAATTTGATCTTGTCAGTGTTGTTGTGAAGCTGGAGCTGTACTTGAGTGTGACCACCAGGAACCTGGGTGACAACTTGTCGCGACTTTGCCGTTTGTCTGTTAGCGCTTCAGTAAATCTCCACATGGAAGGGTGATGCGCTACCACCAGCTTCTGAGATGTGTCGTGCCAGCTTCTGCTGGGCTGTCTGTCCTGTGATCACCGTTTAGTGCTGATGTGTGAACATTCCAGGTTTCTGCTCCACTCTTGGGGCGTCTGGTCTTCTGCCCTGCCAGTCCTTCCACGGACATACACCCTCAACACGACCTATTTGGTCATCTGATTTTTCTTCCGCCTTCTCCACAGCGTACTCCAAAGTGTCGTTTTCATCTTCCAAAGGCACAAATGGAAGTTTAAACAGCACGCATGCACGCTTACAGGTGTACAGGTGTTACTTTCCGTTGTCATACACCCCCACGTTAGACCCAAAGAAGGTATTTTTCGCCACAGTGATTGTGAAAGGTGAAACAGGCATCCTCTTACAACTGCGTTAGGCTGAGTAGTTGAATGGCAGTCATGGTTGCAATCTTGAGACCCGTCTGCACAATGAAGGGTTAACACTGAGCCTTCTTCCCTGTGCAAATGCGTTCTCGTGTATGTATTCGTAAGTGTACTTTTGCCTGTTCACGGTTAAAGGGTCCATCAGAGGCACAGTGTAGCGTCACACAGCAGCTCACAGTCCATACGTGCGTGACCTGTGTCGGTGCCGCTTGAAGGTGTTGTCACTGAATAGTGTGCCTGGCACCTAAGTAGCGAACAGTGTCACAAGCCGTGCAAATAAGCATTCTTTCATTGTCTTGAGCACCTGAATCGTCCCCAGGAAATGGTCTTCTGCATCTGGTCCCTTTATACTCATCTGGAATTTCAATTCTATGCGACGACATTGGGTTGACTTGCCTCTTCAGTGAGTTCTTTCTGCCAGCATCATCAGGACTCCTTCATCACGAATATCACGGAGAGAGTTCTTCCATGGCTTTGCGTTTGATTCTTCTCTGCGTGTCATTTTAACCTGTCGTGTTTCCTTATCTCCCCTTCAGCGTCCACCTTGTGCGGATGCTTTCTGGCCCCGTCTGGAATGATTGTCGTGTTATCCAGGTCCCAACTAGTCGTCCATCAGGCACTGCAGAGCCCCGCCTCCTCGTGGTGTCAGTGCCTTTTACTCCTCTTCCTGTTATAAAAGTGGAAACGGTAACAGAAACCAGCATCCTGCAGTGCTGGCTTTTCTTTTTGTGAGTATACCATTGCCGCCATATTCCCCTGAGAACTTCCGGATAACGGTGTTATATTGCCAAGCAACAGAAGAAGGGCCACTTTTGTTCTTTTGTAGCCATCTGACCAGTGATGACTGGTTTACTGGTAGGGGAACCTTGCTAATGTCTGAGGGATTCCACACCCCATTTGGCTGGGCTGGGTCAGCCGGTAGCTGGGCAGCAGCTGAGGGCACGGCGGCCCACGCTGACTAGCAGGTGCGTATGGGGGCCACACCCACTGAAACCCCTCCAGAGAGCAGCAGGTGCTCCTTGTGGCCCCCCAGGATGGTCCATCTACAGGACGCTGATTCAAGAGAACATCTCCCGTTAACCCCTGGCAATGGGGCAGCGGTGGGAGGCTTAATCAGATGCCTGGTGTCCCCTCACGGTGGCTGTCACACGCGACTGCCGTGTATCAGGAGAGCACGCCTGTCCTCGCTCCTCCAGAGCCAGTGCTCTGTCACTGCCCATGTTACATGGAGGCTGGGCCAGGCTCCTCCCTTCAAACTCCACCCTCCACCAGATGCCCGGCGACGTGTCAACACACCATGCGCCGCGAGATCCCAGCCCCGACTTGCCATCCTCTGCGCGTTTCTCTAACTTCAGGTCTCCTCTTGGTGCACATACTTAATACGACCCCCGCGATTCTGTAGGAGTTGGACCCCAGCCCGTCTACCTACCCCTGTGCCCGGCCACCGAGGCAGGGGGGTTATCGTTGGCAGCTGCAGCCACAGCACAATTATTGGACCCATAAAACATGATAGTATCTTCAATACATTTATTCTGTTAACCAAAGTATAAAGAAATGTAATGGGCTGTTTGAGTCCAGTGGACGTTTTGATAGGCGCAAACACCAAGGACCTTTGGGCCTGGACCAACGTCTCAGTGGCCATTTTGGACAGGACTAAATGTCCGCTAGTTGTGACCAACCCCTTAGAATTTGAAAAGAGAAATGAGGGCACTGATGGATGCCCTCCCTTGAGGAAACAAGAAGGGACACCCCTTTGGACAGTTGAGGGAGCAGACTGGGTAAACCTCAGACATTTTTAGCTAGGGACACAGTAAGGAAGGTAGTTATGTAATTTGAGGGGGGGAATGAAATCTGGAGAAGTTTTAGCAGGAACACCCCAACTGTTTTCAATGAAAAGCAGCTTGTTCTTTATATAAGTGGTTCATGTCACCAGTAACTACTATTACCATAGTCCCAACACTTTACTAAGCGTTTCAGAGATTACTTTAAAAATATGGGCAGGAGTGTTACCCTTGTGAAGCTCATAGTCTAAGATGCAGGGGGGAAGTCAGATGAATTCACAATTCATAAATATGTTATCATATAGGGGACATACTGACTTAGTGAGAAATACGACTTCAGGTTCAATGGGGTAGAAATTCACGTCCGTTGGCAGGGGTTGGAATGATGCTGCAGGCCCAGGGGACTGCACGTGTGAATGATTAGACATGTAAGTAAGCAAAAATTTAAACCAGTGACTTACGGGCGCTCCGCATTCCCTGGGCTCACGCAGAGGAGGGGCGGCCTCTGTTCTGCAGAGACTGACTGCAGTGCAAATGCTTATCACACAGGCTGAATGAGGAAATTCCTCTGAGATCCTGAAACATCGTAGCCGGGCTTCTTGAACTTGATCCTAGATTCCTACCACCCGAGATAAGAATGTGTTCACAAGTGAAGCTGTCTGGAGGGACGCAGTAGGGCAAATGTGCTTTGAATTTCCTGAGTACAGATGCACTGACCACTCCCAGAGGAGACGTGGGTGATGTCAGGACGGTCTCTGTGTGACTGGGGAACATTAACGAGGTGTGTTAGGACCTTCCAGCTTCCTTAGATCATCCAAGTTTTGGAATAACGTGATTTCTTTTCCTGGAACCTCTGTGAAGACTGGGAAACACTAACTTTTTAAAAAGTGCAGTTTTAAGGCTTTTAAAGGAAGGTTTTTAGGAAATTTTAAAGGCCTGAAAGTAGGTGAGAGAGAGAAGAAAAGAGAGGGAAAGCGAAAACTTTCGTATTCTTTGGTGAAAGTGCTACTCTTGTTTTTTATATTGGCTGCAGTACTTTTGCCTTTTCTGTTGAATCAGTAGCCTAATAAATACTATAAAATCGCTCATATCAAAGTGCAATTTCTCATTCCTGCGGTTTGTTGCAACAACTAAAAAGTTTTCACCGGAAAGGAATTTTGCCTCATGTGAAGAGTATCATATGTATTAAAGCCCCTTTTCTTCATACCAGTACCACGAGAGGCTGACTTATGAGGGTTAAAAAAAGAAAAGAAAAGGTACCTGCATGGAGCGTGAAAAAATTAAAAGCCTGAGTGGAAGCCTTAACGGAAAAAAATTATACTATCGTGTTTTGAATATGGTAGTGGCCTCGGCAGTAACTGTGGTTCTAGTTCAGTGACTTCACCTCTAGAGCACAAACCTGTTCTCGGTGCTACAGAATCACTAATAAAACGTTTCTACGGTTTGTTATTCATCCTGGGTAGGTCTGAAGAAATCACTTTAAAAGAAATCTTGACCGGCATTTCAGCTGAAGAAGACTTGTTGCTTTTGTTAGTAGGTTTAGCCTACTTAAAAATAAAATAAAATGAGAAAAGGAGTCACAGGGGCCCGTGTAAACAGCCAGCAAGGCCCCCCAGTCAAAACGCCACTCTCTGCTCTTGTGTCACCTCCCCTAACCCCAGATTTGTGTCTCCTCATCCGGGGCACAGGGCTTGGGCTTTTTGCTGGATCCCAATTGTTTAAGATGTGATTTTTTTAAAAAAAGTAATGAGATTTTATTGTTTTATTTAATTTTCCCTTACCTTTCGGTTAGCAGTAGTAGAAAGAAAAGCATTTGCTGTTTCTGTGTCAATTTACCTGTCAAAGGAAACCTACTGATCAGAAATATTGTCAGCACCATTTGTAACCTTGGGCATTGTTAAAAAGGCAGTTAAGGTCTAAATGAGAGTTCTGCTTCCTTCCCTTTTATAATTTGTGTCTCTTCACTGTAGTCACAGGTCGGGTGTCATTTCGGTTTGATGGATAAACCAATCAGTGGAAGATGGTTTATAAGCAAGATTTTATTATCTGAACAGATATTTTATGACACAAACTTTTAAATCATATTACATGTTTTAAATGGAAAACAGACCATCACCATTTTTTTAAGAAATTTTAGAGTTTTACCATAAGTAAATTGTATCTCAATAAAAATATAAGTAAGCCTTCCCTTTCCTGTTATCTTCTCCTGAGGTCAAAATATGAACACGCCACTCCCTGCTTCCAAAATACACATGGGGAAATCCTTACACATCCCGCCTACTCACTGAAGGACGAATGAATCATCTGTTTTTTCTGAAGTAAAACAGTAAATTCAAACCTCATGAAAGGAAGGATATGGTGACTTCATGTTTTTTAACTAGAAAAAGCTTTAAAAATTCTTTTTTTCTTTATTATGGAAACTTTCAAACATACGCAGAAGTAGGGAGAATAATATGCAGAATCCCCATCTACCCACCACCCGGCTTCACCAGTTTTTAACAGTTTGCGGGACTGGCTCCTTCTTGGCAGTGTCTTTCATACGCTCTGCTTTCCTTCCTTGCTCATCTCCTTGGCTACGCGAGTTGCCGCTGGTGAAGCCCCTCCTGTGTCTCACCCAGCAGAGGTTCGTCGGCCTCCTTGATTCCTGACCACAGACTTAACGCAAAATCAACGACTTTGAGAACCCCAGTTTTATACTTAAATAGGGCAAAACTTCATCCGCAATCTTTTTCGCTTACATCTGATTTAATCCAGTCCCTTCAAATAAAAGAACCTGCATCATTCAAGGTCCCACTTCCGGGAGAACACGTTCTATGGGCCAGCACTCAGGGAAGGAGCCGTTTACGCTTCGGCCCTCATACGGATGGCTGGCCCAGAAGATGTACCGCCGACCTCGTGGTGACTTGTGACCAAGCCAGACACAAGCGTGAGCCACGACCTGGCAACACAGAATGAGGCAGGGTGCACGGAAGACACACCAAATCTCAAGTCAGTGAGAACCGGTCTGAAAACTCCTAAAAAGTGGAGGGCACAGTTCTGTAGAATGTGTGATTCAGGAGAAAGGTGACTTCTGTGCTACTGATTCTGTTTCGATCTGCAAGTGGATTTTTCCACATTTCTCACAACTGAGGTTTTTGGTAAAGATGGGAAAGTGGGGAGTTTGAGATCATGCCGTCCGGTGAGACCCTGCAGTGCAGGTGTCCCGGGTTATGAGACAAGTCTGCGTGCTCGGCCGGCCAGATGGACGCCCACCCCCCAGTCCCACCCTCAGATGAGGGGAGGACCTGGCTGAGAGTTTGGCCAAAGACAAGGTCAGAAATCTCTAGAAAAACTTGTGCTAAATCCTAAGTCTGAAAGCCTCTGTCATGCCTTGTACACTAGGGACGCTCTGACTATATCTTGTGTATCATTACAGCCCAGTCTTTCTCCTTTCCAATGAAGTTTTCCTGTATTAAATAACTTTTTAACCACTTATAATTCAAACGAACTTGCATTTCATGTGTCCATTATTAAAAGGCATGTATCTGCCATCATTTCATGTTTGTTTAAGGCCTATGAGAGATACTTCGGTGTTTTATTTTGTTTTGTTTTGTTTTGGCTGCCTTGGGTCTTCGTTGCTGCGCGCGGGCTTTCTCTAGTTGTGGTGAGCGGGTGCTACTCTTCGTTGCGGTGCGTGGGCTTCCCATGGCGGTGGCTTCTCTTGGGAAGCACGGGCTCTAGGCACATGGGCTCAGTAGTTGTGACTTGCGGGCTCTAGAGCGCAGGCTCAGTAGTTGTGGCGCATGGGCTAAGTCGTTCCGCGGCATGTGGGATCTTCCAGGACCAGGGCTCGAACCCACGTCCCCTGCATTGGCAGGCGGATTCTTAACCACTGCGCCACCAGGGAAGTCCCGATACTTTGGTTTTTAGAAGTCCTTAATGAGTGGCTTTACGAGTTGAGCAGCTGGCCTCGAACCATGTTTATAAGTTTTATGGAAATAGCGTTGACTATAATACTCTTTCTCCGATGAACAGCAGAGCTCTGGGACCATCACAGGTGCCCCTCTGGGCACATTAGCTACCCTGGCTTCTCCTCACCCTGGAGAGTCCATGAAACTGTCAAATCTTTTACACTTTAATGTGCTCTCACTACTTTCATATTTTAAATAAACAAATCAAATTATCCTATAACCGGCTCCCTTTTAAAGAGTGTGGCCTGCCCTCGTTGTTCTTGTAGAGCTGCTTATGTCATGTACGTTTTTCTTCTGGAAAATGTCATTCTTTGTTCACAGTCCCCACGAAGTTCTCCGAGAGCCAGCTGAGGGTGGCCAGGCCCAGCAAGCCCACTTGCATGGCATTTAAAGGCAGGTTTAACTGGGAGAAAAGAACCGTCTTTCCGCAGTGATGCAAGTTCACACAGCAGAGTTGAGGCGGGGCCTCCTTGTGCAGAATAAACAGCGTGGCCGTTCAAGTTGGATTTTGTTTTAGATTTTTGACCCAGTGTTGGACATTCCATTCTTTAATGATCTTGGGCTTTTCTCAGGAATAAAGTAAAAGTTCTGTTTTGTGGGTGTGTCAAATGTCAAATTGGAAGGTTTTTGAATAAAGAAGCCACAACTTAAAAGAAAGGTCCTTCTTGTGCTCGCTCAGTCGTTGTGGTTGTGTTCATACAGGCCTCTGGCAAACTGAGGATGAACATCTCATGACCTAATAACTTTTTAGAATATGAGACCAGGAACAGCTGTCCTTTCCCTTTAGTCTGATACATTTTCACTTTTTGGAAAGTGGGATATTACTTGGTTACTTTCCATTTTTTAAACTGATTTTTTTTGTTTTGTTTTTTGCTTGTTTTTTTTTTGCGGTACGCGGGCCTCTCACTGTCGTGGCCTCTCCCGTTGCAGAGCACAGGCTCCGGACGCACAGGCTCAGTGGCCATGGCTCACGGGCCCAGCCGCTCCGCAGCATGTGGGATCTTTCCAGACCGGGGCACGAACCCGCGTCCCCTGCATCGGCAGGCGGACTCTCAACCACTGCGCCACCAGGGAAGCCCTATACTCTTATAAATAGAGGTTCTTAGCCTGGGGTCCATCCAGGGACAGGCTTCAGGCAACTGGACTCCCTGAAATCACAGGCAAAATAATAAGCACTGTTTTCCATGTGGGGAGTGACCACACGGCATTTGCCAGACGCTCCAGTGGAGCTAGAACTCCAGAAAAAGGTAAGAACCATGGTCTCTGTCTGCATGGAGAAAAGGCTGGAATTGCATTGAAAGAATTTTTAGTGGATACAAACCGAGACATCGTGTCTGAACTCCAGACTCTTCCCCCAGCTGCTGCCCAGCATCCCGGCTTGGATATGGAACAGGCATCCCGCACTCGACGTACCGCAGGCTGAGCTCCGACCTTCTCCCCCACACCTGTCCCTCCCGTCCCGAACCTCCCCAACTGCGGTCTTCTACCTGCTCAAGCCAAAATCCCGGAGTCTCTTCTCTGTTTTTACTTTTCATGCTCTGCGTCCTTTCCCTGGAGCCGCGATCTCTATCTTCAGATAGACTGGGAATCTGCCGCTGCCTCGCCCCCGGCTGGTCCAGTTCTCCACCACCCTTTCCCGGTGTGTTTTCACGGCCTCGACCCTGCCTCTCTGCCTCTGCCCGTGTCCCTCTTCCATCTGTTTTTCACGGCAACCAAAGCAACCCTGCCCACAGCCCTCCAGGAGCCCCCGTCTACCTCGAATAAAGCCTGAAGTCCTCAAGTGCCCTCTGAGGTTCACGGGACCTGACGTGACTCGACCCCCGGTATGTGCAGGGGTCCCTGCCTGGAAGGTTCTTCCTGCACGTGTCTCTGTGACCTGCTCGCTCTTCTCCTTCAGGTTTGGCTCAGTTAGGTTGTCTTGGGCCATCTGTTTAAGACTGCAACACCCCTCCTCACCACGTTCCAGGATAGCCTCCTTCCCCGCAGTATTTTCCCTCCGCACTTACCACTGACATATATCATGCTCCCCGTTTGCTTATTGTCTGCCCCAGTACAGCAGAAGCTCCGTGAGAGCAGGGAATGTGTTTCATCTGTTTTCTTTCACCGCTTTATTTGGAATACGTGTCACAGTCCTTCGCCTAGAGCAGAAACTCAGGAGTCTTAATTGAATGAATTTTATTTTGAGAATTCGTTTAGCATCTTTGCAGTCACTCTGAGAGTCTGTTCTGTTCACCGTCATTTCCCACGTGCTATATCTATAATTAACATCAGATTGTTTGAATGGATCCTGTTTCTTTTCTAGTTCACCTCTTTACTTAAAGTAGTAATGGATACAATGATATTTACTGATCTTTCCATTCCCGGCTTCCCCCAGCCTGAACCTGAATTTGATTTCCAACAGCTACTTGGCAACTGAAAGTGTTCATCTCTGTCTATTTCTTACAGTTTCCTCAAATTCCATGCCATCCTCAACGGCTTAATAAAAAATGCCTTTAAGGTTACCATAACATACTCCAGTGACCAGAGTATAATTCTGAACAATGTCGTGTCGGTCCAGTGTTACGATTCCTAGCTATCGGGACACTTTTCAGAGTGTGGGTGTGCCTCGCAGGTGTCCTGATAGGGCTACTTTAATTAGCAATAGTTCTACACTTTATTGCGTGCTTGTGTGTCTATGCTGGGAACAGGAGATGTTTTTATAAGATGCATTGACACCTGCTAATGTGTCTGGTGTGTGAGTCTGGAGTTTTTGATACTAGTTATTCCTAAAGTAGAAAACATCTGGGCCTGAAACGAAAAGGCTGGTTTTGGAGCCGCAGTAATAGACCAGAGCTGAGGCCTTTTTGATACCAGTTCAGGTGGTAAAACTGTTTTCCAAGGCTGCTCATTTTTAATGTTTTTGTATTTATCTTATACCGTTTCAGGCTTTACAAGACGAGCTAGAAAAGCGCTCGAATCAAGCACGATGTTTGGAGAAAAAACTGCAGCACAAGGAACTGGAATCACAGGAGCAGGTACTGCCCGCTCGGCTGGTTTGCTCGTTCACTTTCTCCAGGTCCAGGAGCTCACGTGTGTCCTGTTTCCACCGGGTGCTTTGGCCGCGAGTAACAGAATCCTCGGCCCCTTGCTGCGCGTAAACAACAAAGGGATCTGTTGCCTCGCAACCTGTTAACCTCTGTCGCAGAAAGCCTGGAGGTAGGGTGGGCTCTGGGCGGGGAGCCCTGGGTCGCTGGCTCCGCCTCTCTCGCGCTCCCGCGGCTCTACGTCCCGTGTAGGGTCCATACCAAAGCCAGCTCCGCGGTGCTCACAGCAGCTCCAGGCATCCCGCGCAGATCTAGCAGTATCCAGGGGCAAAAAGGGACTTACGTTTCCGGGGTGCCCTTCCGCAAAGTCAGGAGACCTTTCCCAGAAGCACCCCCGTACGCAACTCCCTTCTCATCTCATTGGCCAGAGCAGGTCACACGCTCAGAGCAGGTCACACGTCCAATCCCTGGCGGGAGGCTGGAGGGTACCAAACTAGGCTGGACCACTTAGGGTCTGCCTGCCGGCGTTGGAGTCATAAAAGGAAGGACAGCCCGGACAAGGGAGAGGGGAAATGTGTCGGGGACGCAGCCAACCGTGTCTGCTGCGTCCTCATATCAGAACACAGGGACGTAGATCATGTTTTCTTTTGAATTTTAATTTTCTCCTCCTTCTTTCCAGTGTGTTAATGAAACAATCTAGTATAACCAGAATAGTCTGGCTTTGACAATAGCCAGTGACCACAGGATCATTTTCATCCAATTCTTTTACATTTAAAGTAAATTTAACTAAATTTAAGCTGAAAAGTCAACCGTGTATTAATAAACTTCATGAGTCTTAATGAAACCTTTTGTAAACGCACTGTCCTCAGCTACTGCGTACAGCATTACTAAAATTCTTCTAAGTGCCACAAATCTTTATGGACAGAACCCGCTGTAGGTGTTGGCAGACACTTATACTTTGGTTGTCTCGTAGTCAATTCAGTGCAGGGATATTGGGTTAGGTCATTTTGGCCTTGTCAGAAGAGTAAGCCCTGAAGTAAGGCGAATAGAGGGACTTTTGTCATCTCTGGAGTTGTTTACAGACAAGACCCCAAGGTAGGGATTGCACGAAATGGCAGGTGTAAGCGTCTAATAGATGCCACGTAATAACACTTACTGAATGGACTTGACCTCCTGTAATTCCTTCCTACTGTCTAATGTATGCCCTGCATCATATACATGTCATCTTTGTGTCATGTATGTATATATCATGTCTATATACGATATGTCTTGTATAGGGTCTGTGTCGGACAGTCCATGATAGGGTCACAAAATAGGAAATTCTAGGATGAAAAACTAATAGTAACTATATTTATTGAAGGCCCACAAGATGAGAGACACTGTACAAGAAACGTTACACATGTTAGTTCATTTATCCTGATAATAACCATGTAAGGCCAGTATTATCCCCCCATTTCCCAATTGGCACGCTAAAACCCAGAGAGGTTAAGTGACACGTCCAAGGTCACACAGCTGGTAACCAGTACAGGTGGATTCACACCCTGGTTTAGCTGAATTCCAAATCTTTGCTCCTTTCATGACAGTTTTGGGTTTTTTGTTTTTTGTTTTTTTTGCGGTACGCGGGCCTCTCACTGTTTTGGCCTCTCCCGTTGCGGAGCACAGGCTCCGGACATGCAGGCCAAGTGGCCATGGCTCACGGGCCCAGCCACTCCGCGGCATGTGGGATCTTCCCGGACGGGGGCACGAACCCGTGTCCCCTGCATCGGCAGGCGGACTCTCAACCACTGTGCCACCAGGGAAGCCCCTTGACAGTTTTTAAGTTACAGCATTTCTAGTTTAGAAAGCTGCCTAGCAGTGATAGGGAAAGTGAGTTTATTAAGGATGTCAGGGAAAAAAATACCGCCCCAGACACCCGGTACGGCGGGCAACGCCATTAACTCTCTGTGGGCAGAGAGCAGCAAAGAGCAAAGCAGACGGAAGCAGAGCCCATTTGGCCACAGGTGAAAACACGTCCTTGGGTGGCTGTGTGGCCTTCAGGTGGGACTGGCACAGGCTCAGCTGTCACTGAGGTCATCTGAGCCTCCCTGCAACCCCCCAGCTGGCTGGGATGCCTGGAACTAAAAGAAGACAAGCTTCTTAAAAGCAGGAAACAGGTCTCCCTGGAGGACTGGGCCCTCCCCAGTTTGTGATAGAATATGACTTAAGGTAAAACTTTGTTGACATCACTCTAATTCATGGCAGAACTTCACACGGAAAATTCCGTAACATATTGAGAGCAGGGAAATTAAGAAATCCCAGATGGACAATAGGGAGGATTCAGGAACCACTTCAGTCTTATTTCATTGGCTTCTGCTTGATCATCAAAGTTGCTTTCATCTTTGTAGTGACAATAGCTTTCTAGACTGTTTCTTACGCTAATTCCTGGTATCTTCTATTAGCCTCCAGTTCACCAAAGAAATGTCAGGAAATGCCCATGGGTAAAGCTGAATATTTCATAATCTTTGCAACCATGACATGTTGGGTTCTTTCCACGAGGTCCTAGGGTGTAGCTAAGCAGAAATGCCAATTGTTTCAGGAAAGCTGAAGAACAAATCATGGGCACTTCATAAATACTATTCATCCATATTTAATTTGATTTAACTTTTATCTAAATCTGACCTTTCCATTCGTGACACTAATAGAGGTAGTCAAAAATAATTAGAAGTACAGAAGTATCGTCATGTACAGTTTTTAGGGTCTGATTATATATATGCTTACTGAGGGATTTTAAAATGTTGAAATTGTTCTTTTCTTCTTTGCGTCTGTCAAAGCAATTGCAAAATAACAGTAGCTAGCCTGACATCAGCCAATCAAACAACCAAAATGTGTGCAGAACAGCTTCTTGGAACTTTTCTTCTCTTTCATTTCAACCAAATATTATTATCCTGATACTAGTTGCATAAAGAATCAAAATTGAAACTGGCAGGATTACAAAGGACAATTTCCTGGGCTTCTTTTTTTAACTCGCTTGCTTAAAAAAAAAAAAAGTTGAAACTGTCTCTGTTTTTCATTTAAGAAAAATTCCTGTGTTTTGATTTTATAAAAACAAAAAAATGAATGAGGCATTCTAAAAGTTGTGTTTTTAATTAAACGCAAAAAGCTGCTTCTCATCAGGTCTTGATGGGTGGTACCCTAGCTGCCCACCACTTGCCCCAGTGGCATCAACCCTCTCCTCTAACTCCACACCCTCGGCAGGTCTGTCACCAGGGCGCCCAGGGAAGGCTGGTTTATCCGTGGTTACAAAGGGTTAATTTGCCCCTCGTGAAGCGTCAAGACAACACCAATAAAATTAGAAAAGACCAACTTCCTTCTCAGTCAGCCTTATAGAAACATATCTTTCCTGTAATCCATAAATAGGAAAGTAATTAAAAGCGATCATTCTTTTTCTCCATACCAGGAGTTAATAATTTCTAATTCCCGATAAGATCCGAGCAAGAATCCCATAGTTGCAGCAAAGGAGGGGAGATCAGAGTTCTGATCAGACTTCCTCGTTATGTAAGGAAACTGAGTCATTGGAAAAGGCCACGACTTCCCTAGCATGGCAATGGCAGAACCGGGGCGGGGCAGGGGGAAGCGGACGGCCCACCCCGGGATATGATTTTCCACTGTATTGGCCACAGTGTGAAATGCATCTATGGCGTGTATCACTCAGGTTCAGGCTGTGGGTAAAAATAAATCTCCTATTTGGGAACAAACAATGTCTCATTATTCACAGGGAGACTAGGTGATTTGCTAGCCCTTGCCAAAATAATTCGGTCTGATAAATTACAGAAAAGAGAGGGAGGAAAAGAAACAGTCTACAGTTTTACTTGGCGCTCTCAGCACTGTGCAAAGCAAGCATATACTTACCACGGAGGCGCTAAACAATGTCAGCCTTGAACCTCGTATAATACGTAATATAAATGTTAATATGCACGTAACAAAACCCCTGCTTTGAACTGGGCTTTTTCAGTTTCGAACGTATGAGTAGCTTTGATTGCATGGATCGCTCCGTTTCCCAGAAGATTCTTTTACATAAATTAGTGAGAAGAACTAATACTTTGAGACCTAATAAAGGGGGTGCAGTGCCGTGCGTTTCACAGCAGCGTCATACAATTACCCCACACTGCATGCCTTTGGCAGGTGTGTTGTGCTGGCCCATGACACGTACTGAGAAGAAACACGGATGAGTTCTCCTTCCAGCCGCAAGGAGTTTACAGTCTAGCAGAGCAGAGATGGGTGTAAAGTGTAGACTGCAGTCATGGCATTTAAAAGACGTTCTTCTTCTTCCAAAGGCTTCGAGGCTCAGCTCACACGATGTGGGCTGTGTGCAGCCCTGGTACTGCCCGCCGTCCTCCCGACCCTGCGGGAAAGGGTCCACCACCCAAGGCAGGGCCTGGTGCTTGCTGACAGGCAGGAAGTGTTTCCAGCACCTGCGGCCGCGGCCTCTCGGGTTTCCTGGCCGGCGTGTTTCAGCCACCGGCTGGTTTAGTTCTCATCTAAACCTGGTGTGTCCAGGCATTCAGGTCTGGGCTGTGCAGGCGCAGGTCACCCTAAAGTGTCTTAAAATATATTCCAGTCACAGCCTTGCAGCAGGCATTTTATATCCAGTTAAGGCCTAGACACAGCAGATGCTTCAGCAGAGGTGAATCTGGTAATTCCCTGTGTTTGGGGAGGGAACAGAGGTTGTCCTGAGACCCCTAGCGAGACACAGGGAGGGGAAACAGAAGAGACTTCAAGGGCGAGTAGGACGCATCAGGGAAGCACTGCAGGTAGCAGTCCGCCTCTGCCACCACCGGTCGTGTGGTCTTGGGCAAGTCACTTAACTGGTGCACATATCAGCCTCCTAAGATGTCAGTAATAGCACCTCCCGCGGGGTTCACGTGAACGCCAAAACAAGATGCATGTGAACCCTCAGAAACTAGAGAACATAACGCGGGTGCCATGCGCGTGGCTATAATTCTTCACAGAGGAGAAGGCCCCGTGAGCTGGTCACCAGCAGAGAGGGGACCCCGGGCTAGGACGAGGGGTTCGGGGGTGGAGCAGGCTCGGGGGCGTCCTGGCCAGAGGGGGCGTCAGTGGGGCGAGGACCCAGGAAGTTAGCTACCTTCGTTTCATCCACTAAAAATAGCGATAGCATCAAATCTTTGTTACTGTCTACTCCTTACCCTGCACTGTGCACCCAACAAGCTTGGATACAATGCCGGGGACTTCGGTCATTGGTCAGAAAGCAGTTTTCAGCCACTGAGGATTTTTTTTCTTTAACTGGGTAGTGTTAGATGATTGCGTCTTTCCTTTAGAAAGATTAATCCAGCAGCAGAAGATAAAAGGAAAAATACGAAAAGAGATAAATTCATAGGTGATCACACTAAATTCACATCACTAGTCGCAAGAGAAATCAAAAGGGCTTGAACTGGATATTGTCAACGGTAGTAGAAGAGGAAAAGAGTAGATGTGAAGACTCACTTAAAATTCATAGAACACAGACTTAGAGAGTAAAAGAAAGGAATATGTCAAAAATAATACCAAGTGGACGACAGCATCATTGTCTAGAGGCAGAGTCTGAGATGCTGGCAGCCGAACATTCCTTTGGAGACAGGTAGCTAAAAATCTGAACTAGAACCCCAGAAAGAAAGTCTGAATCTAGAAGGTAAGAAAGAGGCCGCGTTGAAAATCTGGATCTAGAACTTAAGAAAGAAGCGCGAACGTTTCTGAATTATCTTGACGGATGATACTGACAAGGAGAAGCAGAGAGGGAAGAGGGCCGTGGGCGGAACCATGGGCTGGACCAGGTTCCAGGGGCCAGAGAAAGTAGGGGAAGATCCAGAGAGGATTTAGAAGGGATGAATGGTGAGAAAGATGAGAGCAGAGCCAGAAGAATTTAATGTCGTGAAAACCAGAGAGAGTTTCCTACTAAACATTAAGCCCCTTGAGGGTAAGGACCCAACTGTCATCTTTACGGCATCCCCAGCCCTTGTTGTTGAATTGAATTGCTTGTGGGGCCTCTGCTCTTCTGAGTCTTATCCTCAGGACAGTCTTGCCCTGTCCCCCTTTGCTCTGTGCTCTGGTCATACTTTCTGTGAAGCTCCATTAAAGGTTATCCCATCAGACTCCCTCGGGAGACATTGTTCTTTGAGGGAGGGTCCCTGAGCTGGGACTGTGTCCTCTTCATCCGTACACTCAGCATTTAGCCCAGCACCTGGCCCACGTGGCACTCAGTGAATCTGTGGAAGAAAGGAAGAAGTGGAGGAGGGACGGAGGGAGGGTTAGCGGCGTCGTGTGTGCAGGGAGTTTGAGGGTGGAGAGTTCAAAGGCCACCACGCCTGAGCAGTGATGACAGGGCTTTGTAACGCGCATCCTGCACGCGGTCTAGATGGACTTTTTCTACGCATATTCTTTTCTAGACTTTTCTTGTAATAAAGATTACAGATTTTTTCCATAATTTTCGTCTGGGGTGAGTAGGATTATCAAGACTTCTCCTGGCTCGTCTGTGGTCCTCAGCTCTTCCCCAGGCCTCTGGCACCAAAGGGTCCGTGGTCCAGGGAAAACCAAGACGGAGCAGGATGCCAGCACCCTCTGCCACATGGCCCACCTTTCCCCTTTGTGTCCTCAGTCTTTGTTTTTCCAGTCTTACTGAGGTACAGTTGATAAATAAAATTGTATGTATTTGAAATGTACAGCGTGATGACTCGACATGCCCTGTGAAGTGATTGCCACGGTGAAGCTCATTGGCACATCCGTCACCTCCCACGGTTACTTTTGTGTGTGGTGAGAACATTTAAAGTGTCCTCTCTTAGATTATCAATTATACTGAAAGGGTATGTAATCCTTTTGGAAAAAAATGAAAGAGAAGATATTACAATTATTCTCACAAAAAAGATTATAAGATATTATTACGAGCAATTATAAACCAAAAAATTGGACAGTCTAGAAGAAACAGAGAAATTTCTAGACATACAACCTACCAAGACTGAATCATGAAACACTGCACAAATCTTTTTTTTGCGTTTCAGTTGCATTTTTACCTTTCTTGAAATAATAAATCATGATATGCCTAAAAAAAAAAAAAAAGTGGCCTCTCTTAGCCAATTTCCGGTGCCCAATACGGTATCTTGAACTATAGTCATCAGGCTCTGCATTTAGACCCCAGAACTGTCTGATGTCTGGAGGTTTGCACCCTTTGATCAGAAGCTTCCCCCACCTTCTAGCCCCTGGCAATCACCATTCTTCTCTGTTTCTATGAATTCAACTTTTTCTTTTCTTTTTTTTCTTTTTCATCCCATAGATGAGTGAGCTCTTCTTTCTGTGCCTGGTTTACTTCTCTTAGCATAATGGCCTCCAGGTTCATCCACGTTGTCACAAGTGCCGGCCGTTCTATTCTTCCCTGAAATAGGGCAGACCTTCCTTGCAAGATCTCTTCCATGGGATGCCCTCAGAAGGCCAAAGCAGGATCAATACAAGTGGAGCCCTTGATTTTCTCTACTGAGAAATTGAGCTTTCTTCTGCTTCCTTCCCAGGTTCCTTTGGTATCAGTAGCTTTGGGATAACGTTAACATCTCAGCTCCTTCCGCCTGCTGTACTGTTACAACATTATCATTTGTATTCCCAAAGAATGTATTGGCTTCCCACCAAGCCCAGTGATCTGTCGGGGAGAAACATGAACACCAGGAGAACCAACATCAATATATGTAAAGCTTTCATTGGGTAGCACCGCTTATCTTTAAAACACCTCGGTCCGCATCGAGGGTAACCAGCAAATCTACAGTCACAGGCAGGCTTACGGAGGAAGATGCGATGCAGACAGAAAATCAGTTAAGCAACAATCATGACAGTTGTTAAAAGGAAGAATTCGTCTTTTACAGATTTCCATTTTCCGTAATGGATTTTAAAACTTCACAGTCTTAGCTGCTATGGGCTAACTCATCTGCAGTGAAATTTACTTAAAAGTACTAACAGCTCAAAACTATGTTTTATCCCTAAGCACGTTATGAAAACAGGAATAATAATTGCAACAGAAATATAATTCAAAGACTTTTACTGACTTTTCATGTTTAATGGTTATTATTCTGGCTTGTTTCAAGTAATTTTTATAACCACAGTTTATTTACAAATTCAGATAAATTCTTTTGTTCCCAGACAGCTGGTATGAATGCATCATTCTACAATTGGAGTTGTTACGAGGGATAGAACCACGTTCAATTTTGGCCACATCTTATTCTCAATGAGAGTTTGAATACTTGCCCCTGTTTTCTGAAAAACACGTGAAGCATACATCTCATCAAACCATTCCTTGTAAGTCAGTTATTCTGGTAGATTTTAGTGGCAAAGCAAGTCAAACACTTGTACCCAAAACCAACGCTAAAAACTACATGATGATCACAGAGCCATTTTTGATGGATAACTTGCAGCAGCTCTTGTGGGGTGAATGGGTTCTGTGTTCCATCGTTGCTTTCTTGAGATTCCCTCTGTTTTGAACTTCGCTGGAGGAGAGAGCAGGCGGGTCCCTGAGGCGCCCGCCACGTGGTTTTAATCCTGTGCTTTGCTGACGTATCAAAGCCAAGTGTCAACAAAGCACCCACTGCATCATTGCAGCTGTTTTTCCAGAAAGCATTTTCTGCGTGGCTCTTGGTCAATGCACGTTAGTGAACACGGGTGGGAGCGGGGGGGGGACGATGAAGCAGGGGTGGAGGCTGCCGGGCTGGCCGTGCTGGGATCTGACCTCTGACCTGGGGCTGCCAGGTTCAGAGCCGGGCTGTGCCTGCCCAGGGTGAAGTGATGTGCTCATGCATTCTCACTTCTTTCTGTTTGTTCCTTTTTTTGAGGTAGTTTTGGCTTTAAGTTTAGTCTTTTTTAAAATTAATTTTTAAAATCCAAAAATGATTTAATCCAAATGATTTACTCCAAATCAGCAAATTATGGAGGGCCTTAAAGAAAAAGCAGGAACAAAAGCTTAAAACCAAGTTGGGTCCTACCCCACCTTTTAAAATTGGAGGACAAGGAAAATGATCAGGGATTAACCTGGGTAATCAGATATCGTCTCCCAGGAAGATGAAAAGGGAGACTGTATCCCTAAAGCTGTGTCTTTAGGGCTCACTTTTCTGGCAGCTCCTAAGCACTGAATTCATGGAATTGAGTGAACAGCTGGAAAGAGGAAGTAAAAGAAGAGATAAACACAGAGATGGTAAAGAGGGTGGGAGAGTCAGCACGGTTAGAGGGAGAGATGTCCGATGACGATTTACTGTGCTTGTCACGTTCAGGAAAGAGTATCAGATAGTCTACGGTGCCACTTACATGCAGTTCCTTTTCTACCATAGTCCAGCCAGAAAAGACCTCCTTTTCCTGTTGAGGAAGGGCTATTTTGAGGTAGAAGCAATTGAAATTGTTTATTGTCAAACAAATGACAGAGCAGAGGCATTTTAGATGCATCAGATGTATATCAATTTGAATTAGAAATAAGGAAAGAAAGGTGATTTTTTTTTTAATACAAAGGAAAATTCAGAAGTTTAAAAGGCCATTTGAGTATACTTTCCACGTAAATCACCTTTTGGGTTTCTACACAGAATTAGAGGACATAGTTCCAGTTTGAAAAAGAGTATTATAAAACCTTCAAGGAAAAGAATGATTTATTGAATCAAATGGAAAATGTAGAACTAGTGAAGAATATAGCGTCATTGGCATTATTAAAGTTTTGTGAAATAAAAGGCCGATGGTGAATCGGACAACCTAGTACCTCCTCAGCTCTCGGCCTACTGAATCTACGTGGAAAGCTTGGTGTCTTCTAGGAGCTTCTGTTATTATAATAAAAGAAAGCGTTGTTTAAGGATCCATTCTTGGTTTCGTATGTGACATTTACACTCAGGTTTATTCAGAAGGGATGCGGAGAAGCAGCGGGGAGACTCTGACAGGAGACTGTCTCACTTTTGACTAAGGAGCAGGAGAGGAATTCACAGCCCGCTGCTGTGGGCCCTGACAAACTCGCGGGGGGCTCTTCCCTGCTCGGCAGGTAGCCCAGTGTAGGCAAGAGAGGGCACAGGCGCCAGGCTCGGACGCTGTGCTGGGTCTCCCAGGGGCGGCAGCAGCAAGGTGGCAGTGGTCGGAAGGGTGGTGTGTCAGGCCGGGCACCCCCTACGGAACCAGAGCCACCGTCTCTCGTACATTTCTGCCCTTCGGCTTTAAGATTTTATTTGAATGAACGCCCCTGCAGAAAGAACGGGAGAAAATTGGAAAACTGGACTGAATGATCCCAAATGCTTCATTCAGCACCTAAGATTTTGAGGTTCTGCTTGACTTGATAAACAGAGGAGGGTAAATGAGATGGTAAATCAGCGTGTGCCACGGAAACTAAATGACGGCCCAGAGTGAATTCTTTTTCTAAACTCCCAAGTGATACATACCTTCGACATTTCAATTCAATTCAACAAATATTTACTGAGCGCCTGTGATAGACCATGCCCTTTACTGGCCCTGGTACACATCGGTGAACAAAGCAAACAGAAATCCTTGTTCTTGTGAAGCTTACATTTTAACGATAGGTTCTTCGTAGCCTTTTGCATTTCTATATAAATTTTAGACTGGACTTGTCAATTTCTAGTAAATCTTCCAGTCCATGAACATAGACTATCCCTCTGCTTTATTTAAGCATTCTTTAATTTTTTTGTTATATGTTTTATCATTTTATGTAAAGATATCTTGCACATTTTGTTAGATTTATTCCTGTGTATTTGACAATTATGATGCTATTTGAAATGACATTCTTTTTAGGTTTCACTTTCTCACAGTTTGTTGCCGTCCTTAGAAATACAATTGACTTTTGTATAGATTCCCTTATCACATTTAGGAAGTTTCTTTCTCTCCTCACCATGAGTCTTTTTTTCTTTTTAAAATCGTAAATGGATGTTTCTTACATGCCTTTTTTCCATCTTTTGAGATAATTACATGAATCTTGTCCTTTATTCTGCTAATGCAGTGATCTTCATAGACTGATTTTCTAATGTTAAATCAAGTTTGCATTTCTAGAATAAGCCCCACTTGATCATGGTGACTCATCCCTTTTTACCTTTTGCTGGATTTTGGTTCACTAATATTTTGTTTAGAATGTTTACATCTATGCTTATTAATGAGATTAGCCTACTATTTTCTTTTATTGTGATGGTATTACTAGATTTTGGTATCAAAATTTGATGGTCTCATAAAACAAAATGGAGTGTTCCCTCTCTATTTTCTGGAAGAGTTGGTACAATGTTGATAATTATTTCCTCCTTAAAAAGTTTGGTAGATTAAGCTATCTGGGCTGAAGTTTTCTTTGTTGGAATATCTTCAATTAATTATGGATTTACTTTCTTTAGTGGTTATAGTATCAGATTTCCTATTTTAACTTCTGCCAGATTCTCTCTTCTTTTGAGACTATAAGTCTATATACATATATCTGATCTTCTAACTATATTTCCTGCGTTTTGTATTGATTCTGGATATTTCTAAATCTAGCTTCTGTTTCACTGAGTCTCTCCTCAGCTGTGTCTAACCTGCTGTTTACATCCATTCTTAATTTTGGTGACTGTAGTTTCCAGAGAGAGAATTTCTCCTTAGTTCTTTTATTAGTCTCCTGTTCTATGCTGAAGTTCACAACTATTTTTCTTATTTTGTTGAACATTTATCTTGGTTCTTGTAAAGTCTAGGTCTGATAACCATTATCTGGAATTCACATGGTTCTCATTTCGTTGTATTTGTTTCTCTTGGCTTTTGGTCATATAGTCTTGCTTTCTTGGGAGCCTGGCTACTTTTGATTGTGTGCCAGATATTTTATATAGAACTTCATAGAAATAATTTGGGACCTGGGATGATGATAATTGTCTCCAAAGAGAAGTTACATTTGCTTCTAGGTAAGCAGGTAGCGGCACTTGCCGTCTTGAATAACCGTAATCCATTTTCAGGGACTGAGATTGTTTGAAGCCAGATTTCAGTTTTGGAGAGGGCTGGTCTGTTTCCAATTCACTCCTACTCCGAGGGTGTAGCCCTTTGGGCTCCACCCAAAAGCATGGGATTTTAGCAGGAACTCCTGGACTGCAGTTTGTGTCCCCCTGACTTCTTCTGTGAGGCTGTTAGAAGATCTGTTCAGCTTCTCAACCTCTCGCCAACCAATCTAGAAGTGGCAAAGGCCACTATGTTAAAATGTCCCCAAATGCCAGACTTACAAGTTCTCTTGATTTCTCCCACCTCCAGGATTGGCCCCATAATTCTTCCCTGCCTTCTTAGTTCCCTAATACCCTGAAGCAGACTTGGGAGGGAATTAACGTAGGCTTCCATTACTAGAAGTGGACATCCACTACAGATCTCCCTTGACTTACGATGGGGTTACATCCTGATAAACCCATCCTAAGTTGACAATACTGTAAGTTGTAAATTCATTTAATACACCTCACCCACCCAACAGGAGAGCTTAGCCCAGCCCCCCTTAAACGTGCTCAGAACACTTACGTTAGCCTACAGTTGGGAAAAATCATGTAACACAAAGCCTATTTTATAACAGTGTTGAATATCTCATGCAGTTTATTGAATACCGTCCTGAAAGTGAAATTTTTTCAGAATGGTTTGTCTGGGGACACAACGGTTGTCGGTATGTTGGCTGTTTACCCTCGTGATCACATGACTGGGAGCCCCTGCCCTGCATCGCGAGAGAAGATTGTATCGTTAGCCCAGGAAAAGATCAAATTCAAAATTCAAAATTATGGTTTCTACTGAATGTGTATCACTTTCACACCATCATCAGATCAAAAAATCGTAAGTTGATCCATCATAAGTCAGGGACCATCGGTATCTGCATTTCTGTAAAATACTTGGTCACATTCGTTGCTAATCTCTTCTATTGACTTGTGTTTCTAACTGGATCTATAGAAATTCATTTCCTTACAAATTCTGTATATTAATCATTTGTTAAATAAGTTGCAAATACTTTCTCCCAGTTGCTTATCTTTAATCTTTTTATTCGGTGCTTTAATTTTTGAGAACATTATCTTCCATGTTTTTCTTTATGATTTCTAAGCTTGCTTAGGAAGGTCCTCCCTACCCCAAATTATAAAATATGTTCTCTTTTATTTTCTTCCATTTTTACTTCTAAGAGTTTTGTTTTCTACATTTAACTCTTTAATCCACCTCAAATTTATTGCTATATACCATGTGGTATAAGGATTGCAACAGAACGTTCCCCAAGGAGGTTCATTCTCTTGTCCCTGGAATTTGTGCATATATACATTATGTGGTAAAAGAGACTTTGCAGATGTAACTAAAATTAAGAATCAGTGACCTTAAAACAGGGAAGTTATCCCAGATTATGCAAGTGGTGAGCCCAGTCTAAACACATGGCCGCTTTAAGGGCAGAGAAATTTCTCAGGTTGAAGGCAGAAGACAGGTAGCCGAAGGGGAGGCCAGAGAGCTTCTTGGTGTGAGAAGGGTCCAGTGCCCCAGGGTGGGGGGCACATGAGGAGGATTGCCGGGGGCCTTCAGGGGTGAGAGAGGCTCCCAGCTGGCAACCAGCAAGGCAGGGGGGGACGTCGGCTCTGCAGCTGCAGGGAGCTGAAATCTGTCCACAGCCCGAAGGAGCTTGGAAACAGATGCTCCCTCAGCGCCCCCAGGTAAGAGTCTGGGCTAGCCCACACCTGGACTTCGGCCTGTGAGACCAGAGCAGAGGAACAGCGGGGCCCGCAGCCTGCAGCCCGCTCAGGCTTCTTACAGAACGAGGACATGATGGATTTGTGTCGTTTCAAGCTGCTGCATTTACGGTAATTGGTTACAGCAACAGTAGAAGCTTATACAGGGATCCTACCTAATTTTATTTCTAAACATATACGCAGTTATTGGTACCACTTACTGACGGAGATAGTCTTCCGCCATTTATTTGAAATTCTACTTTGTCAAAAATCACATTTTCGGGCTTCCCTGGTGGCGCAGTGGTTGAGAGTCCGCCTGCCGATGCAGGGGACGCGGGTTCGTGCCCCGGTCCGGGAAGATCCCACGTGCCGCGGAGCGGCTGGGCCCGTGAGCCATGGCCGCTGGGCCTGCGCGTCCGGAGCCTGTGCTCCGCAACGGGAGAGGCCACGGCAGTGAGAGGCCCGCGTACCGAAGGAAAAAAAAAAGAAATCACATTTTCCACGTGTGCATGGATCTGTTTGGGACTTTGTATCCTTTCCTGACCATCCACTTCCTGTGCCCTGTGCTATGACTTCATGAGTCATAGATTATGGCACTTGAAGAAACAGACTCTGTAGCACCAGTGCCTGGGTTCAAATCCCAATGCCACTTCCACTTACCTGCTGTAGAACTTCACACAAATTAGTTTCCTTTTTTTGCTTAAGTTTCCCTGTCTTGAAAATGGGTTAATAATAATGCCCACCTCATAAAATAGTTGTGAGGATTGTCAGTTATTACAAGGACCACTTTAGAAGGGCACTAGTACACAGCAAACTGTATTATCTGTAGGGGAAAGTCTTCCCTCATCACTTGTTTTAGAATTGTCCTAGTTATTCTTAAGCATCTGTACTTTCATAAGATTCTTAGAATAACTTTCGTGTTTTAAAATCTGAATGATTGATGATTAGAATTGGTCTTATTACACCTTCACGAATTAGTCTGGGAAGAATTAACGTCTTTGCATCTCTTTGAACTTCATTAGGTCTTCTTTAGTATCTTCATTACAATTGAAATGTTTCCTTTTATGGATGGTGTGCATTTCTTTTTAGATTTTTTTCAAAATATATTATGGCATTTTCTTCCTTTTGTGGATTTGCCCTCATATTCTCTAAACCGTTATTGCTGTTGTTTAGGGACGTAGTCACATTTGTTTGTATACATCCAGCAACCAGAGCTATTGTCAATACTAATTCTGATGATTTTTCAGTGGATAATTCTTAAGTTTTCTAAGTAAATTTTCTGTTGATTTCCTCAATTTATCTATGTAGGTAATTACATAATTCCTTAACAGAGACAACTTCTGTGTCAGCTTGCATCCCCCTCTGTTTTGGTTGGTGCACAGGCCAGGTCTCTACTCAGCACTGAGGAGTCACAACAGAACACGTCCCTGCCTCTTACTCATTTCCAGTGGGAATGCTTCTCAGGTTCCGCTCAAGCGTTTGGTTTCTTTAAATTTTATTGAAGTATAGTTGATTTTACAACGTTGTGTAAATTTCTTCTGTGCAGCAAAGTGATTCAGGTACACATGCATACATCCTTTTTCATATTCTTTTCCATATGATTTATCACAGGATATTGAATATAGTTCCCTGTGCTCTACAGTAGGACCTTGTTGTTTACCCATCCTATATATAATAGTTTGCACCTGCTAATCCCAAACTCCTAATCCATCCCTCCCCCACCCCGCTTCCCCCCTTGGCAGCTACAGGTCTGTTCTCTATGCCTGTGAGTCTGTTTCTGTTTTGTAGATAACGTTCATTTGTATCATATTTTAGATTCCACATATAAGAGATATTATATGACATTTGTCTTTCTCTTTCTGACTTACTTCGCTTAGTATGGTAATCTCTAGGTCCATCCATGTTGCTGCAAGTGGCATTGTTTCGTTCTTTTTAATGGCTGAGTAGTATTCCATTGTATATATGGACCACATCTTCTTTATCCATTCATCTATTGATGGACATTCAGGTTGCTTCCATGTCCTGGCTGTTGTAAACAGTGCTGCTGTGAACACTGGGGTGCCTAGGAGTGGGATTGCCGGGTCATATGGTAGCTCTGATTTTAGTTTTTTGAGGGACCTCCACACTGATCTCCATAGTGGCTGCACCAATTTACATTCCCACCAGCAGTGCAGGAGTTTCCCTTTCCGGTTCTGAGGGTTTCTGCTAGCTCCTCTTTGTTGCGTTTAGACACGCACCGTCATTATAATTACTTGTGTATACATTTCGTCATTCCTGCTAGACTAAGACACCTTTGAGGGCAGAGGCCATATTGTAGTAGGAATACACACACACATGCACGTGTACATGTACCTGTAGATGTGTGTGCACACACGTGTACATGACCTATAGATGTGTACACACACACACATGTGTATTGTGTGTATGTGACACCCGGAGAGCCTCTCAGGTGTGTGGAATGGAAGCGTCACCCCCTTCCCACGTGTCCCTCACCCATCACGGAGTGACTTCTCGGCCCACCCTTATTACCCCATCCCAGGGTCTCTTAGACACAGAGCAGGATCCTCGTCTCCAAGGTACAAAATCCCCTCGTTAGGGGTCCGAGGGGGCTTCTCCCCTTCCTGCACACTCTCCCTCCCTCCCAGTTTCCCCACCTGGAGCTCTTCAACCACCATCAAGGGGGCTCTTTTCTATGATGTCACCCTGTGGTCTGACCTTCAGATTCCTGGCTCACTGACCACCGCTTTCCCTTTGACAACCTGCTTAGAAAATGTCCCTTTTCGCCCAGCTGCATGCTGTTTGTTTTACCCACGCTTTGCACAGCCAAGCGACCTCAAAAGGCATCTGGAAATGCATTTTCCTTTGGAAATAATAGTAAACAATGCTTTATGTACTTGCATGTTAATCTGTTATATCTATTATGCGTGTATTCTTTATTTCTTTTCTAAAATCATTTACTTATTTATTGAAATATTTATTTATCTTGGCCGTGCTGGGTCTTAGTCGAGGCACACGGGATCTTTAGCTGCGGCACGCAGACTTCTTAGTCACGGCGCGCGGGCGGGATCTGGTTCCCCAGCGAGGGATCGAACCCAGGTCCCCAGCAGTGGGGCTGCGGAGTCTCACCCACTGGACCGCCAGGGAAGTCACTGCTTTGTGTCTTTATAAGAGTGAGTTCTTCTCTTGAGGACGGTGACGTGAGTTGGTCCCTCAGTCATTTCCATGAAGCTGAATCTTGACGCGTCCAGCCCCATGCCCCCAGCCCGAGCATCCACACGGTGCTACACGCAGGGGGGGCACCTGCTGCTTCGTCCGTGAATACATGAGTTGTACAGTCCGTTCGTTTTGGGATTAAGTTGGTTAACGATCAGATTGATTATTCTGAACTGGCGTCTACTTCGTTTTCATTAATCTTTAAACCTGCTAGATTTTTGCTTATGCATACACTGACCTTTTCAGTGAATCTTGCCAAAAATGGATTGTAGCGCACGCAGAAATCATGTTACTGAGTCGCTGCCGGTTCCACTTCTTTGTGACCCGTGGCATTTAGGAGCATCTAAGTCTGGGGGGAGGCGAGGTCGGGTGGCAGCTTGAAGAAGGCATGATGTGCTTTAAAGGTGGCACTCGTTGGTATTTGGGTTTTGGTACAGTGACAAAGAATGATCAAAGTGTTTGCATTTGTGGGTACAAAGTGTTGCCAGCAAACAGAAAACGTCCTGAGATTTTAAATTACGAGGTTTTTTTTTAATTCCGACTGAGTTATAGCAATATACAGAAAGTGAAGTGACCCGAACAGTGAGTTGACCCGCCCGGGAGGAAAGTCTAGCTAAGATACGTACACAGGCATATTAGAGTGTGGTTAGAGTATATTTCAAAAATCAATAAACCTCGAAGAAAACATGCCTCACTGAAGAGAGAAACAAGTTATTTTCCTTAATTTAAAAAAAATTTGTGTACAATTTTTAAAGGTTATAGCCCATTTATAGTTATTATAAAATCTTGGCTATATTAATTCCCTCCCCCTACCTTGGCCCTCCCCCTTCCCTCTCCCCACTGGTACCCCCTAGTTTGTTCTCTGCATCTGTGAGTCTGCTTCTCTTTTGTTATCTTCACTAGTTTGTTGTATTTTTTATGTTCCACATATAAGTGAGATCATACAGTATTTGTCTTTCTCTGTCTGATTTATTTCACTTAGCATAATGCCCTCCAAGTCCCCAGTCCATTCATGTTCCTGCAAATGGCAAATTCTTCTTCTTTTCTATGGCTGAGTAGTATTCCATTGTGTATATGATGTTGTGTACATCTTCTTCATCCATTCATCTGTGGAAAGACACTTAGGTTGCTTCCATATCTTGGCAATTGTAAATAATTCCTCAGAAGCAAGTCATTTTTTAATAGGAGAAGACTCTTATTCATTCAGCCAACATGTATAGAGCACCTACTGTGTGCCAGACCCCATTAGCCCTGGAGCATAGCATGAGTGAATCTTTCCCTGGAGGAGCTCAGATCTAAGTAGCAGAGATTCTTAAAGTTAACTTTCGTTGGCTTGTTGATCCGCATTATCCTGTTTTTCTGCTCCGTTTTAGACCCCCCTTTACAATCTCTTCTGTGGACTCCCGGGCTTTGGCCTTTCCCCTTATCACAGGTAAGCTGTCTTCTGGTCTCTATTTCTTGCTTCTTCCAGCTATACTTTCTCTTTTCTTCAGTGATACCATCTATCCCCAAGGGCCTCCGCAGTCATTTCTGCGGTGATTTCCAAATTTCTATCCCGAGGGCGCACCTCTTTCTCAAACTCAGGTCCTGCCTTTATATCTGTGTGGTGACACATGCCCCTCAATGTGGCACGATAGCCTCTCAAATCTGAAAACAAAGTCTTGAGAAGAAACGCTCCCTGATGCTAAATCTAGGTTTTACAGTTGATCTAACAGTTGGGACTCAATGTCATAACATCTTGGAAAGGAAAGAGAGATGAGTCAATCATAATAGGCAATGATAATACAGTTAGTCTTAGTACCAGGCAAAGTCAAACCGGTGGTGTGATTTCAGTGAAGAGAGAAGGGTCAGTTGCCTCTCTCCCAAAACGTCTCCCTACTCACACACTGAAAACTGAAATCACCGGGGCAGGATTTCAGGTATCAGGGACCAGAACTATATTTTTCCACTAGAGACTCAAAGTGGTCACCCATCAGATCATCTTTACCCAAGGACAGTTGTGCTGGGAGAGTGGTGAGAACACGTGACAGTACTGGGCACCGGAACGGTGGCGGGGGGGGGGGGAGGGGGGAGGCGGGACTCTGCGTGCTGGGGAGGATGGAGAAAGGAGAGACCAGGGGCAAGTGTCCCTCGAGAGTTCTGCGTGGCGCAAGCCTGTCCTCGGCTGAGGTGGTGGCGGCAGCTCTTACCGTGAATCAGTGGTGCTGAACTGGGAGAAGAGAAACCGCTGAAATTTTAGCAAAACTAGAGCGGAAAGGAAACCCTTCTGTTCCATCCCAGGAAAGGAGGAGACGTAGGTCTGACTTTGTGTTGTTGTCAGAAGGTGCTTTGATTCCTTTTCAGCCTGTAATCCCAGGAACGCTGCTCCCCAAAAGCCGCGTGCAGTCGGGTGGTTTTAGGGTTTTCTCTGCCCTTGTGGTTTTGAATTATATAGACTTTTAGTGCTTAACTACAGAGGATTTTCCAGGTGGGGGATCGGAGTTATGGAAAGAAAAATGCTGAAATACAAGTCACTGGGGTAATAAGGTCTCTTGGATGTGGGTAGAAAGTTCTTGACTTAGAGCCGAAGGCTTACCGTGTATACTGAACAGCTCAGCATACCTGGAGGGCCCCGGGGATGCGTCAAAGAACAAAGCCTAGCTGGTTTTGATGTGTGAATTGTTCACAAGCCAAAAATAATTGTTTTTTTAAATGGCCTCATCAGCAAATTTTAGTTTATCAAAATGCGGTGACCTCCCTCAGACGTGTCCCAGGCATCGGGCCCCAGTCCGAAGGGCAGGGGTAGAGGCTGGGACCAACCTTCCCAGGCAGAGGGAGACCCTGGACAAAAGTGACTGCTCGCCTGTCACGGTTGCTGTGACAGCCGCATTCTTGTGCATACTTCGTTCTTCGAGGTTCCGCAAGTTTATCCTCAGTGTGCAAACATTACAGACTGATCTTAATCCTTTTTCCATTTTGTCTAAACGTATGAAATTTAAAATATACTTGTTCCTAAAATTAATTACCACCCTCATTCCCACTGCTAATTTTTTGCTGCTCTTGGATCCTTTTCAAAAGGCGCGCGCGCGTGTGTGTGCGTAGGAATGTTTTTAAAATGCATATCCTTAATATAATAAATTATAGAGGGATACAAGAAAAGAATATTGGATTGGGGAGTTTAAGGGGTTTATTGGGGGTATTTTGTCGTTCTAGTTGTTTGGTTGGGGGTTTCTGTTTTGGGGGGGTTGATTTGGTCTGGTTTTGGTCTTGGTTTTCGCTTTCTGGTACCTCTGAGTGGGCCCACAGTTTTAGTCAATCCGATAACAGATACCAGCTCAGAAAGTATCATTTTGTTCCCCCACCCCGTTGCCCTGAAGTTGTGATCGCTCTCCGAACTCACTGGGCTTCTCCACTTGGTTCCCTGGACAGTTTCCCAAGCTTGCTCAGCCATTCGCCTCCTGGGCTTCTGGGTTGAGGTGCTGTCAGATCAGATCGAAATCATGTGTTAAGGCTCAGTGAGACCATAATTGTCTTCAGTTTAAGAAGCATTTATAGAGGTCACGACTTCGCTACAAAGAAGGTGGCTCCAATCCCTCACTCTGTGAAAGGGAATGCGGGGTGTGCGTTACACCAAAGGCACCAGGACCCCAAGAACCAGCCGTGGGCTCGTTTTGTCCTCTAGCTCTGTGTACGTCAGGGGTGGGTGGTACAAAAGCAGATGTAAACTATTTTTCAAATACTCCTCTGACTTAGCATTAAAGTTCCCTTAGACCAGATGCCAGTGTTTAACTAATATCCTGCAGGATCCAAAGAGAAGGAATTACTCATCGTGTTTCGTTCGTATAAAATCTGAAATAAAGGGGAGAAAAGCACAAAGAAACCGAAGTACCTTGACTCTGCCTTGCCAGACTATGGCCATTTGGAAAGAGCTTTGCCTCACTTACGAAAGCTCAGGAGTGAAGCGTCCTTTTTCTTTAATTATCAGTTGAAGTTGCCAGTATTTGTTATTAGTGCTTTTTAGTGAAAACAAAGGCAGGCCGTTGTAACTTCTCTCGCAAAGCCGTTTGGCTATGTTTTTTGGGAGGTGGCTCTGTCCTTTAAGCACTTCCATTTACTTGTGTTATTGATTTATACCTTGCTCACCGCAGTGCCTGCTTTGATGGGCTGCATCAATTAAGACACAGCAGAGAACTAAACTCTTGACTTTGAATAAAGTTATTTTCTGGGGCGCTCCCGACATATTGCTTCTAAAGCTTCACCAGGCACAGGTGCCCCAGGCCCTGAATTCCGGGCCGGTCGCTGGCAGATCATCGGCCGCGTCGGCTACTAGGTCTCTTGTCAGATAGCAGTTGTGTGGGAAAGGCCCGTACAACGTAACACAGAGGCTGGCAGCGGAGAAGGGCCACTGAGGTTAGCTAGCGTGAATTTATAGTTGACCCTGTCAAGACAGTGTGCGTGTGTTATTGTTGTTGTTTACTCTCTGCGGCCCCAGGATGAAGAAAGCAGGTGTCAGGGAGCCCCCAGAGCTGGGATCTGGCCCAGAGGACCCGGCGGTACCAGACGTCAGCGTATCAGGTCTAGGTTAGGTCAGCAGGAGAGATGAGGAGAGAGCTGACCAGTTAACTGGGGAGCAGGCAGACTGTGGGTGGCAGAATCGTGATAGGGCGAAGAGGAGGTGAGCTGGCTGGAGACGCGGAGGGAGGTTTGGCTCCAGCTCGCGGCCGGCGTGGCAGTTTCCCCCTGGCGTCGCTACCTCGCGGGCCGCCTGGTCAGGACCCTGGTTTCAGGTGCAGAATCAAGGCCCCTGGCAGAGAATCTCGGCTCCGGCCAAGGACTCCGTTAGAAATAGCTGGTGGGGGCTTCCCCGGTGGCGCAGTGGTTGAGAGTCCGCCTGCCGATGCAGGGGACGTGGGTTCGTGCCCCGGTCCGGGAAGATCCCACGTGCCGCGGAGCGGCTGGGCCCGTGAGCCACAACTACTGAGCCTGTGCTCTAGAGCCCATGCTCCGCAACAAGAGAGGCTGCGACAATGAGAGGCCCGCGCACCACGATGAAGAGTGGCCCCGCTCGCCGCAACTAGAGAAAGCCCTCGCGCAGAAACGGAGACCCAACACAGCCATAAATAAAAAATACATAAATTTAAATCATATAGGCTTCTAAGGAGACCTCTGCTTAAGAAACAAAACAAAAAAGAAACAGCTGGCGGGAACTCACACTGGTTTAAACAATAAGAACTTTCTGCTTCATGTAACTGAGAAGCAGTGGAGGCTTAACCCAGTTACTCAAGTTATGTGACCAGAAGCCGGTTGCTCTCGCTCCGTTTTCAAGCTGCGTTTCCTTATCGTCGGCTCCAGCCCCAGCAAGTTTTCTTCCTCGTGGTTGTGAGAGGACTGCTAGTTCCTGGTCCAGGCTCAAATCACAGAAGAGAAAGCTCCTTTCATAGCAGCTCCTTTGTCACTGGCCTGAGCTCCAGTCCTAGTAGGGACCTGGCGCAGCTGGCAGGGGAAAGGCAGCTCATGCCTGGGAACTGGGTTAGTGAAGCCAAGCATCGCCTGGGGCCCGAGGGCCCTGGTCCTGGGGCTGCACGAGTAAGAGAAATCCAGCCGTTTCCAGGTGCTGGGCCTTGGCCACTAAGGAGCCTCCTGTCCTTACCTGTGTTGTCTGAGCAGCTTGCGAGGTCTGGGCTTGCCAGTGAATAAAAGGCCAAGTGACACAGCAGGTGGGGGTGGAAACGCCCATAGTGTGGAAACAGAAGCTGTTAAAATCGAGGTGGTATCATGGACTGGTTATCGTATCCACCTAGAATTCATATGTTGAAGCCCTAAGCCCCAGTGTGATAGGACCTGGAGATGGAGACGTTGGGAGGTGATTAGGCCGTGGGTGGAGCCCTCTGGATGGGATTAGTGCCCTTGGAAGAAGAGATGTGAGAAATGGCGTTCTCTCTCCACCCTGTGAGGACCGTGGCCGTCTGTAGGTCATGAGGAGAGCCCTCGCGGAACCCGACCCTGCTGGCATCCTGATCTTGGACTCTCCGGCCTCCAGAGCTGTGAGAAAGAAAGGCCCGTTGTTTAAGCCGCCCAGTCTCGAGGATATTATTGCAACAGCCTGAGCTAAGACAGGTGGGAACCAAGAAGCCAAAGGTATCAGGACGGCTCCTCTGTGTGGACGCTGAGCCCTGACAGCATCAGCGGGGCTGAGAGAAAAGGCTCTGCTGGAACTCTCCATCAGTCACACTTTATAACCATTTCATCACAAGTCCTGTTATTTCACCTCCCGAAAGTCACCTCAGTTCTGTGCATCTTTTCCATCCACCTCACGTCTCTGTCCTCCACACTGCCACCTTTGTTGGAACCCTGATCACCTTGTGTTCAGGTGAAACAGCCTCTCCCTCCTTGGCCTCCCTGCCTCTCCCCTCTGAGTAATTTCCTTAAGTGCTGCTGTCATCGTGCTTCCCTGCTTGAAAATATATGCCTGGCTCCCACTCGCTGAGCGGACTTCTCCGCCAGACGTCTGAAGGTCTCTGTAGTCTGGGTTAATTGACTGTCTACTGTTTCTTCTAAGCATTCCTTGACGTCTCCAGTCGGGCCCTCGGCTGGGTGGGCTCTGGGCGTCCACACCTGCCGCACTCATTTTTCCCTTGATTCGTGCTTTCTTTCCCTTTTGCCTGGAATTGCCTTTCACCGAACCTTTGCCCATCCAACTGCAGTTCACCTTTGGGCGCTCACCTTCTCCCTCAGTCCTTCCCAAACAGTGCCACGCCACAAAGAGCTTCTTCTTGACCCCAATTTCTGTTATACTTAGTTTCCCCGTAGCTGTTTGTGGGCTAATTTTGTTTCCAAGGAAATGTTAAACTCTCTGAAGACAGCGTTTAATTCGTCCTTGTCCCCCCGCCACATACACAGAGCACAGACTAGCGCTGGTGACCTGCTAGGCGCTCAAAACTGGACAGGACAGGATAGGTAAAGAGGGACCCACTGGCGCAAGGTGTGTGTCCAGTCCTGGGCACGCCATAGGCTGGTCTTCCTTGAAGCAGCCCCACCCGTCCTAGGAGGCTCCCACCTAACCGCCCACCAGGCTCTACCATCCCGCTGGCCTGGAACCCTTTACATTAAGAGAAGATTGCTCCAGGGACCCTGAGATGGCGGATCCGTGGCCTCCACGCCTACCACCAGCCACCCTTTGATATCCTGTTGCTGGTCCCTAGACAGCGTGCTGGCCTGCGCCTCTCCCAGCTTCTTAGGGACAGTCACCACCTGCGATCCAGAAACACAGTCGAGCTACACCATGAATAGATTAAATTTAAAATTCCAGACGAGTCTTCCAAAAGTTCCCATTCCGTCAAACATTTAATTGCCTTAAGGGACGTTTAAAGCATATATTAGCTTAAATTCACAACAGCCCTTCTATTTCCAAGATCACTGGACCAAGGTCTCACAAGGCCACTGTTAGGACAGGGACTTGGGCTCATCTGTCTGACTATTTAAAATCTTCGTCAGGCCAGAGGAAGCGAGATTAATTTTCTCAAAGAAAATCTTTGAGGAAAAGATTTTCTCAAAGTTGCAAAAAAAATCGTTCACATAATGCAAGATAAAATAGTATCCTTACCCCAAATCTTAGCCTTGCAGCTGCCAACGTCGGTTTTAAATCCACATGGGAGGTAAAGAGAGGGGATGGAATTGCTCCGGAGCCCTCAGTTACCACTTGGCCCTCAAGCTGCGCAGACAGAGGCTTCTGATAGCAGCCTCCAGTGGTTGGAAATAAAGCGCACACAGACCTTCGAGAACTCCACCCGAGTAAGAAAAGACCCTTTCTGTTTGTTTTCACGTATAAATAAGGTAGTTAAAATTTTCACCGTAGTATGTTTTACCTTGAGGGCCAATAAACACAAAGAACGACAGTGTTAGTCATCATTAGTCGTAATATCAGAACACAATGTTCAGGGTCTTTCTAATTTTAGAGAGTGATTTTTCTCTGCCATTGAAGTCAAGAAAAAAGCTGTCCCACAGAGGAGCGCACAGCCCTCTGCCACCAGCGACAGTGGAGAGCTTTCTTCTTTGTCTCTTTTACTCTCTGCCATGAATTCTTCTCAGACATCATCAGAGTATGTTTCTCGATTTCAGTACATTTTTAATATGAAAGCAATGTCTTCCGACTGAAAGAACAAAAGCTTCCTGCTCTTGATTTGACCTTTGTTGGTTTGATGTGTTTTAAAAAAGATCTGGGCAACAGTTTTACAAAGAACGCCCAGAGACATTCCTGGAAAAGCAACTGAAAATAATGATGAAAAAGACTAGGAGAGGAGCCTTCTCGCTCAGCCTGACGCACTGTTGCTCTCCCCACACAGTCTCTTAAGGCTGTGGTGGTTTTGTCTGAGTCAGGAGCAACTCACTGAAGTTTTTTAAAGATACTTTAATGGGACTGTTTCTAACAGAAATTTTACTTTCACATCTGTCCAAGTGAACCAAGCCAAGTTAATATTCATTACTGATTTATCTGATTTGTAAAAATAGAAACCCCAGCCTCTTTTTAACTTTTTTTGGCCACACGGCATGGCATGCGGGACCTTAGTTCCCCAAGCAGGGATTGAACCTGTGTCCTCGGCAGTGAAAGAGCTGAGTCCTAACCACTGGACCTCTAGGGAAGTCCCTGAAACGCCAGCCTCTCTTGAAAGCCTGAAAGTGGACCGCTCTCTGGCCCGCCATTTCCCCATCTCACCTGGCACAGGTGTGGTGCTGGCCATGTGAGCCCAGGCATATGTCTTCGGGTGTGTTCTGCTTCCTGCGGCCTCCAGCCTGCATAAGGGGCTTGCAAAGATGCCTTATGTTGGCAAAAAAAATCCATGTAATATTTTCACACTTCAGACAAATAATGTAATCTTATATAATCTCCAGTAAAACATAGCACCTACCCTCAGGGAGCCCACAGCCTATGGGAAAAAGCAGTATGTAATCAATAATTACAATTCATGTGATAATGAAGTAAAAGCAGGGGCGCTGGGGTAAGGAGGACCTCGCTGTGGGTGTCAGCTCAGCTACTAGTTAATTAGCTGTGTGACTGTGGGTAGAATAGGAACCTCTCTAGGCCTATTCCTCCATACATAAAAAGCCGTGAATGGACCACATGGAGTTGATTGACAGGGAGATTAAATAAAATATGATACACTGTGCAGAAGAGCAGAAGACGGCACCTGATGCGTAGAACACACCGGGTAAAGGTCATCGTTGACGGTGATGGTGATGATGACGGTCACAACTGTTAGGTGCACAAGGTTTGCGGCATCTTAGAGGAGGGAATGGCTACCTTGACCGCAAGGCTGAGGACGGGGGTCCTGGAGCAGGTTCCGTGTGAGAGCATCGGGGAGCAGAAGGGGCACGGGACAGCGTGTGCAAAGAAAGGCACGAGGCGCAGAGTGGGTGGGGTTCTGGGGAGAGACGCAGGTCGTTACTGGAGCACAGATGTCCTGGGAAGTCAGGCCCAGGTCAGCTTGAGAAGGTCCTTGGATGACCCGTGCCGGGGACGTCGTCCTTCAGCTACAGCTAAAAAAATCACGGAAGTACTTTTATGATGGGGGAGAGAGGGCTGGGCGGTCAGGTCCGCCTTTCAGGGAAACGGGCCGGCAGCGCAGAGAGTCAGCTGAAGGGAAATCTGGAAGCAGGGCGGCTGCAGTAGGCTCCCTGTCCCGTAGTAGAAGTCAAGATGCAGTAGTCTCCAGTCGGAGGCCTTGAGATTTCCCATCGTCTGCCGCGTGGATCCTGACCGTACAGCCTCCACGTGGCTCCCTCAGCCGCTGCCCCTGCACGACCTCCATCCACAGCAGACGCCGGCCCCCGCCGGCGGTCCCTAAGTGCCGCACACGTCACCTCTGTGCTTCCCACTCTCCCCTCCGCCAGCAGCTCCTGTCCCTTTCGTCCACCTAGAAAGCATCCGGGTCAGATTCCATCACCTCTGTAGAGACTTCCGTCCCCCGCTTAGAGGTGATCAGTCGGCTCCTGTCCGGGGCCTGTCACACTCCAGTCGTGCCCTTTCTGCACGTCTCGTGGGGACAGTGTAAGCTTCCAGGGGACAAAACCCGTCTCACGCTCACTCTGCTCCCCACGCAGAGCTGTGCCGGGTCGCCAGCCGTCACGCTGGCTGGACACACACCCTGACCGCCATCGCTCAGAAAGCCTGTGCGACGTCTTGATGACTCCACATTCCCTAACTTTTGATTGAACGGAAATTCCTCGTGCCTCTGCCGTGTGAAGGTGAACACTCGGGAGCTTAGTCGGTGACCGTTGACATGGTGTTTTGAAGCTTTCTGCTCTGAGGCTGCGGGGCGTCGGTTCCCATCAGCTGGGAGGTGAGGGGACTCGTGCACAAAATCCTCGTTCTGCTCACTGGAGCCGCCTGCGTGCATCCCGGGCGCGCCGTGGGACAGTGGCCGCCGTCGTGTTCCTACTGTGTGTTTTGTGTAGAACGCCGTATCTGGCAAGACAGGCCTCCTTAAACATAGGAGGTAATTGGTGCTTTCACGGAGAGATTTAACTTACTTATAATTGTCAAGAGTTTAAAACTGCAGGAAAGAAAGAGCAGTCATGGCTTGCCTATTTTGAAAGATGCCCTCGAACCAGTTCAAAAAACCTCTGGCTAAATCAGGTATTTTGCACGATATCTAACTGAAGGTTAGATCTGGGCACTTCTAGTGTAATTTTTGCTTTAAAAATAGGAAACAACGGTTTGGCACTGATTGCCTCTTGAACTCTGTTGGTAGCATCGCTGCTCACCAGCATCTCTGATGACTGACAGGCTAGCTGGGCGGCCCCGTTTCGTGCGAGGTGGCGGCGTGCCAGGGAGACGACAGAGGTGGCCTTGGCCTCCCGGCAGCATCTGACGGCTGACGGCTCTCCCCTCCTCACTTGCACCCACCTCTCTGGCCATCCAGGTCCTAAACGTTGGTGCCTCCTGTGCATAAGTCTTGGCTCCTGGGAGATTCCTGGTCTCTCTCTCCCCCTGCAAGGAGCCCCCTTTCCCCGGCTTCTGCGTCCTCCTCTGGCTCAGTGGTCCTCAGGTGTCCAGGCCCGGCTTCCTCATCAGCTGTGCTCGTGCCTATCTCCCGAGCACCTGAAACACAGTAAATGCGAACCCAAACCAGGCCTTCTCTTCCCCCCGTTCTCACTGTTCTTGGCACACGGCTGAGACGTAAATTCTCAGTCGACTCACCTCGGGCTTTTATTTTTCACAAGCCACTCAGTCGTCAGCTTCTGTGATACGAGGTCCCCACAGCCGTCACCCTACAACAAGAACGTCTCCTGATCCCTGCACCACGGCTGTCCCCTGAGTCCCAGGCCACCTCCCCTCCTGAGCTTCTTTACAATATTTCCGGATAATTCCTCCTCCCAGGAATGAGGAGGTGGCAGTTTCCATCGTGGTTCTCGCTGGGAGCCTGCGTCTGCATCCACGACGTGGGTAGGATAATGTCTCCCTCCCAAAGTTTATATAAGGATTAAATACAACCTTCACGACGTGTGGAAGGTTATCTATCAGCTCCTTGATACAGTGCCTGGTGTCTGTCAGATGCTCCTAAGCGGTGCTTTCTCTTATACTTTCTACGCCATTAAATCTAAACTTTACTGCCCGCCGTGATTTCAAAGTCCCACCTCCCTATTCAAACGTATCTTCGTTCACAGTATTACTGAGCACCTACCGTGTACCACGTGTTCCAACCTCACTTCAAGGTACAAAGAGGAAACATCCAACGGAGCCCAGACCCCGCGTCCGCCTTACTGAATACCAGTCTCACTGCATAGGTCTTCCTGGCCTTTTGTTCACAAAGTCGGTTACACGTCTCGGGTGTCTCCCCCTGCCCTTGGCTGGGGTTTTGCTCCTCCGTCGATGGACACCCCCTTTTCAGGAAGGGCTGATCGACTCTCCCTCTGGGAGGAAATCCAGACAGTAAACAAAAGGGAAAACCGCGTGTCTTCCCGCGGGCGTTCTCTCCAGACCCTTTCAGGGACGTACCTTTTGACGTAAAGTGGACAGTTTGCCGTCCTCTGACGCGTGTGAACTTGCCCTCCACGTGCCCACGCACCTCGCCGCACGGACTCCCCGCCTTCGGGTGAATCTCTGAGATCACTTTTGATCTTGGCAGCCCCGTAGGTACTCTGGACCTTCTGAAGGTCCTGTCATCTTTAGACAAAGACTGGCTTAACACCCACAGTTGTGTGCGCTGAGGTTTTGATTCGTTCATTCACTCAGCAAATACTAAGGAGGCGCTGCCACAGGCCAGGCAGTGAGCTGGACGCCCGAGCTGAAGGAGTCAGCCAGCCGGACACCGTCCCCGACCTGCAGTGTCACAGTCTAGGGCAGGGGTTGGCCTGCTTTCTGCCAAAAGCTAGACAGAAAAGGTTTCAGGCTTTGTGGGCCACAGGGTCTCTGTGAAGAGCCCTCACCGAGGTCATGGCCAAGTAGCCACATCGGTGATACGCAAACAAACGCGCGTGGCTGTGCTCCAGTAAAACTTCATTCCCCAAAAATAGGTGGTGGGGGCTGCCCTGGTGGCGCAGTGGTTGGGAGTCCGCCTGCCGATGCAGGGGACGCGGGTTCGTGCCCCGGTCCGGGAAGATCCCACATGCCGCGGAGCGGCTGGGCCCGTGAGCCACGGCCGCTGAGCCTGCGCGTCCGGAGCCTGTGCTCCGCAACGGGAGAGGCCACAGCAGTGAGAGGCCCGCGTACCGCAAAAAAAAAAAAAAAAAAAAAAATAGGTGGTAGGCCGGATTTGGTCTGCAGTCCAAAATTTGCTGACCCCTGGTTGAGCAGATGCATCACATAAATGCAGGTTAATATTTTGCACGTCCTGCCTTGTTTCAATAGGAATGTTTGGGGTGCGGGTGACAGAAAAGGCAGCCCAGGCAGAAGAGTCCAAGGATAGGCTGACTCCTGATCAAGGGCTGGTTTCAGGCTCTCCAGTCTCAGCTCTTCCTCCTCTGGGCTGGCTCCACTCTGTCACCTCTAGCTTCTGGGCAGCAAGGTGGCTGGTCACACCCGAGTGACATCCCCCGGGGAAGCCCAGCGGGGAATGCGATGCACTGTTGGCACTGCATTCCGCACCCCCAGCGCCGCCGTCCCTAGACCCCGCTTCCGCCCACCACCTCCCGGGCTTTCCGACCCCTTCCGACCCTTCAGAAGCCCAGTGTCTTTGTAATGCTCTCTACTGACCCCCCGCTCACCCTCCCTCAGAGTGTGGACTGGACTCCAAAATTCTCTCTTGTTATTTCGCCCTCCCCACCAGTCAAACGCAGTTTTCTTTCTGGCCTTCAGCTCAGCCATAGAAGGACGGGGTTCTGCATAAACTAACCCACAGTGAATAGGAGCGTCTGGTGATGTCCCTTAACCCTCCCACAGATTTCTGCTTGGGAGGGATCCAGGCTGGGTGGGTGGTCTTGAGCTGGGATCCCTCCCTGAAATCATTGATCAGGGAGCACTTGTTCCCCACCTGCAGCGAGGGTCTGAGAAAACCCGTGGACACAGCAGTCACTGTTGTGGCTCGGCTAAATAATACGGCTCAAAAGCAGCTCGTGCTTCCAGGCGCATGTAGGTTATTTCTATTGTACAATGAGGATTCATTTGCGGTCGATTCTGAATCCATAGAGGCTTCTGGTCATGATGTCCTTTCTCAGTCAGAGGCTAAACGGAACCCTCAGGCTAAGCACGAACACACGCAGATAATTAGCCGAACGTCTAAAAGGTTGGCTACATGAAATATGTACTTCAATCTAATTCGTGACTTATATGCATAATAACATAATGAAATACGTTACATGCGTCTAACCTCCATTATATGCTGTAGTGATGTTTACTGAACTTGACTAAGTGCCGCTGTTGTAAAAATTATACATGTATTGAATCCTCTAGTCCTCACAGTAGCCTCGAGAAGTTTTCATTCCCATTTTCCTGATAAGGAAACAGAAGCACAGAGAAGTTAACCTTCCCAGGGCGCGCAGTTGAGAGGCACAGCCCAGATTCAGTCCCCGACGTTTCTCTTCCAGAGTCTGGGCTCTTAACCCCTAGGCTTCACTGTACTGAGTTAAAGGCAGGTGGCAGCCCGTCTGCCCTTGTACAGGAAGGCTCTGCTGGGTCATGTTACGGGGCACCCCTGTGCTTCGAACACTCGGCGGTGATGGGTAAAATACAAACAAAGCAGAAGATGTATTTGGTATCGAAAGCATGATGAGCACGTGTGTGGCTGGAAGCGGATCAGAACCCCAGAGTGATGGGAGAAGCTGAAGCCTCCGGGACGGGATCCCAAGCCCAACAGCAGGCAGAGGCGGCTGGGAGGAAAGGCCCGGGGACGGAGATGCAGAGAGGGCTCTTGCTGGTGAGTGACAAGAGACTGGGTCGCAGCTGGAAAGCCGGGCTGGTGTGGAGACTGTGGACCTCCGTTACCTGCCCGTAACCAGGGCCGTGGCTTCTCCAAGGCTGGAAGGCAGCGACCCAGACATAGCCACATCAGGGTCTTGGGAAGCTGCCCCGGCTGGGTGCCTGGACCTACAGCAGCCCTGAGAGCACCGCAGAGCAGGACCCGCCAGCATCCCGAGTCCAGGTGGAGGCAGTGGCACGACCCCCCATGAGACAAGAAGGAACCATCAGAGAAACACGAGAAAGGCCCTGGTGAGAACAGGCACCCGGGCACTTGGTGAATAAACTCAAAGCAGGCTAAGCTGTCTGATGTTGCAGACGTGGGGAGACTCTCTGGGGAGACCGCGGGGTGAGAGACGTTTAAGGGCCAACTGGGCGGGACCTCGTTGGCCACGTAAAGGATTTTGATTTTCACTTTAAAGATTGAGCAAATTTGACTCGAAAAGCAAAACCAACATACGGGCATTGCAGTAGTTGGGGGCAAACTGAGGCACTGTGGATGGGGATGGGCCGGTGGAGAGGCAGCTAGGAGGTGACAGCAACTCTAAGAGTCCTTACAGTTCCTTGGCGCTCTGCCGAACTGACCCCACGGGGCTTGGTTGGAACGCGCTTTGTAAAGCAACACTAGGCACTGTCACTCTGCTGACCCCGCCGACACGTGTGAAAACCCGCAGGATTCCCCAGTGGCGACTCAGCAACTGGCCTCCCCACGGCTCAGCCCTTGGAAAGTGAGTCTGGTATTGGCTGCATTGGCACCTGTGATAAAATATCGTGTGTTTGCGACCCCGTCCCTACGTTGTTTGTACAAAGCTACTCACTTCCGTCTCGTTGTTTTTACGATAGGAGGTTGACGTATTTGCTGTAGTTTGGACGTCCTGACATGACTAATTGATGCAGGGCCACCAGACATGTGTTACTTCTCCCTTCCATATTTTTAATGAAATTATAGAGTTCCAAGGTTCAACCTTTTCTTCAACATCACTTTGAATTTTTCTCTGCAGACACCCTCTTGGTTCAGGTCCACTTCATGCACTCCTATTTATCACATGAGTATTTATCTGATTATACAGGATGTGAGCTTTACTCCATTGTGATGCTGAACTCCAGGTCTGAGGTTCTTGGTCTTCATAGTCTTTTTTTTTTTTTTTTTTTTTTTGCGGTACGCAGGCCTCTCACTGTTGTGGCCTCTCCCGTTGCGGAGCAAGGCTCCGGACGCACAGTCTCAGCGGCCATGGCTCACGGGACCAGCCGCTCCGTGGCATGTGGGATCTTCCTGGACCGGGGCACGAACCTGCGTCCCCTGCATCTGCAGGCGGACCCCGAACCACTGCGCCACCAGGGAAGCCCTTCATAGTCTATTTTTAAAGTCAAAGGGAATACTGTCAGTGCTGTGCCTTCGAGGGAAAGGTGGGCGGTCTGTGGCCAGAGGCAAGCACAGCCCTCCCTGTTCACGTGGGTACCAGGTTATACATACGCCGTTTCCACTCGGCTTACATTACAGGAGCGTCACTGTTTGTCATGATGTCCTGAGTTTCCTAATCTTCCTTTCCTAAAGGAAAGAAGATGGAAATGGAGAGAGAAGTAACCATTGTGGAGAGAGGGAAGCTGTGTCTATTGGGTGGGATGCTGGAGGGACGAGGAATAGCGGTGCTAATACACGGTGCTTCTCGAGGGCAGTGGGAAGGGTGAGGTGGGACGGAAATTCCTTCCAAGAAGGACTCAAGCCGAGAACGACCTTCGAATTCTTCCGCATTTCATAAACATCATTCACTAATACAGTTGGACACTGTATGTGAATAAGATTGAATATTCAAATCTAATAGTAAAATAGATTTACATGTAAACAATTTTGACCTCCCTTAGTTTGTATGCCCATCAAACCCTTTGCTTAGATCAACTCAACTTCCCCTTGTTTCTTGCCGGGTTAACAGCCAGAGGGGGAAGGCAGGGAGGAGGGAGAGGGGCACGGTTAGCAGTTAGCAGTTAATAGTCTGCACTTAGTCTGTAGACAAATGTCATCGTTCCCTCATTATTTCCCCTCAAACACATCCTGGGACAGACGTGGGGACAGAAAAATAGTAGCGGGAGTCAAAAGTGATAAACAGAAAAAAAAAAGTGATATACAGGACTATACGCTAATTCTTTCCTTCCTCCTTCTCCTTTTGCTGTGGAACAAACTTAGATATATCCTTCACTGGTCGGACTTTAAAATGTGTGCTTATGTGGGGGATTTGCGGAACTTTTGTTTTAGGTCAGTATGTGTACTGCATTTGTACAGATGTTTAAAAATCAGTCTTATCATAAATGCTTGGTAAATTAAAATTTTAAACCAATGGGAAAGTATAGGGAAAACATACCATATTGGAACCAATTGTTGTTGGCACTGTTGTTATTGTTGTCATTAAAAAAATTAAATAAATAGAGCAAAGATCAGCTGGATGTCTGGAAGGATGTCCCCTGGCCCCTGTTGCGCTAGGGAGAGCACAACTGTGCAGTGGATGAAACTGCTCTAGCTGGTGGTGTCTGTGAAGGAAACCCGTCAGCATGTGGGAAGATTGTGTGAGAAACTGCAGAGCACAGTGGCTAAGAATATGTGCTGGAGGGTCAGACTGCTTGAGTTCAAATTTGTGCTTACCTCATTGGGTTGTCAGAGGGATTAAACACTTCTTAAAATACTCAGAATTGTAACCGGCACATAGAAAGTACTCAATAAACGTTTGCTGGTAGTAACGTCATTAACCTCATAAGTAGAGTAAAACGGATTGGTTAAAGTTTTCCATGACTTTATTGAAGTCATAGGCGTCTGCTTGGTATAATGATGATTAAATTCAGGATTTGGGTTTAAGGATTCAGGATAGTAATATTTTCCTGAGTGATAGTCTCACCCACAGGAGAGGTAATGTCGGATTTTCCAAGGGCCCATTTTAAGTTCACTCATATTCACCAAAATCATAAAAACAAAGAAGAAAGGGATAGACAGAAAGTAGAAATAGCAAGATCCTCTAAAAGTTGGGGAGTATAGCGTACTGAATTTTAAAAGTGGTGCAAGGGATTGTGGTGATCAATGAATGACCTTGCTCACGCACAATCTTCTGCTGTCTGCGACTCGCCTCCAGTAGAGGGAGACCATCAGGTGTGAAAAGTGAAGTGGGAAAAAAAGAGAGTCCAGAGAAACTATGAACATTAACTAAAGAGCTTCGGTACTTGGCCCTGACCTCCAACATAGCTGAAAACTAAGAGCAGGTGGGCCCCAAGAACAAACGAAATAATAGGTTTGATCAAAGGGTGTTGATGACAGCAAAACTGAACCATAGCTGTGGCCTGCCCCAGCTTACTCCCCACCTCAGCATTCAGAAAATTGCTGGTTCCATTCAAAAATGAAATTTAAATTTTTTTTAAGAAAAAGGAACTAGGTTAAGAGCCTTGCTAGATTAAGAGAGAGAGAAAGAAGGAGTGGAAGCAAAAAGCAAATTAGAACATAGATCTAATGGGAAATTACCCAAGAAGTAAGGAGAAGGTTCAGACAAATTACAGTTCTTTGAAACCGAAACAGTTCTTCATAATGTCAAAGCATTTACAAAACACATTGACATATCTCCCTGTCAAGGAAAAAGGTGGGGAGAGAGAGAAGAAGAAGAAAAGAGACGTGTTTAAAGATGATATAATTCAACAAAGATGAGAAGTGATTTCTCAGAGTTTAGGAAAAAAGGTAGTCAAAATCAAGAGATTACAGAGATTGAAACCATATTAGAAGAAACAAAAATGGGAAAATCATAACTGAAAACGTCTAAGGAAATACGGTGATCACACAAAATAAAATGAAAATAGAAAACAGATATAAATTGATAAGAAAGTAAAATAATAGAGAAAATTGTAAATATGGAAGATTGTCAAAGAAGAGCCAACACATGCAAAATCTCTGTTCCTGAAGAAGAGAACAAATAGAAAAAAAATCATATATAACATGAATATATGTAACTATTGATATAATAGAAAACAATTCTAACAGAAGAAGCTTTTCTTCAAAGAATTGAATATAAAGATAGAAAGAGGGACTTCCCTGGTGGCACAGTGGTTAAGACTCCATGCTCCCAAAGCAGGGGGCCTGGGTTCGATCCCTGGTCAGGGAACTAGATCCCACATGCATGCCGCAACTAAGGAGCCCACCTGCCGCAACTAAGACCCAGTGCAACCAAATAAATAAATAAATAAATATTTTTTTAAAAAGATAGAAGGAGCACGCACATTGTCTCAGGAAAATTGATATAGAATCATTAATACCAAAACATATCCCAGTGAAGTTACCTAATCCAGGGAAAAATAAAATCGTATGGACATCCAAGCAGAGAAAGAAAGTCACATTCAACATGGAAAAAAAATTAGCCTAACTTCAGACTTCACCATAGCAACGCCAGAAGACATTGAGGAAACACCTCCAAAGTTCTGAGAGAAAGAACGTGGGACAGAAGCATTTTTATACCCAGACAAGTTATATTTCAAATGGACAGGCAGAGGGCAGACATTCTAAACAAACGGATACAAAAAATAGAGCAAACATGAGTCCTTTTTAAGAGTAGTAGCTCAAAATTTCAGAGCCAGTGATGAGCGATAGAAAAAAAATACTCAATATATAGTAGCCTGTGAACCCTTGATAAAGGTTGCCCCTAAAGTCTGATTTATAAACCATGTGTTTTACTTTGTGTTTGCCTTTCATTTGAGTCGACTGACAGATGTTACTATTGGACTTACGTCCAAGAAGATAAAATGGGAAAAATCAAATATTTCTTCAGTGGGAGAGATCATTTTTCATCATTTTTGTTTACCCTTTAGGCATAAATCACAAGATTGTAACATACCTGAAAAAAATACTTTGCTAAAAATTTAAAAATTGTGTTCTAGAACATTTGCCGTGGGATTGTAGTAGGTAATAAACTATTAGAGCACATTTACCCCTTAGTTATTTTAGTATAAGAAAATTTGGGAATTAAAGGCTAGTAATTTTAAATTATCCTCAGTAAACCCATAGACTTGTCTAACTGAACTCAGTTGCACATATTTTCATAGTCTATTACCTTATTTCCAGGTGTGTCCAATGACTCATTTGTGGGATACACTGCAATTCAGCTTTAATATTTAGTTAAGTCCCACACAGCACATGCAACACAGTTTTGAATTCCATAGCATCTCAGATTAGGAGAAGGAGAAATAAAGAAACAGAGCTGGAGGAGGGCACCGAGACGGACACACTCACATTCGTGCTCACCCTCAGACACACCTCTTCATCCTGCTGAGGCATATTCCTCCAAAGACTTTTCTTCCGCCTTCCTTACCTGTTTGTAGTTGGATGAGCCGCCAGCTTTTCCTTGACCAGCCCAGTGACCATCAGTTAGTTGAGCAAGACCTGGCTGTATTCCAGAGGCAGAGGGAAACTCATGAATCAGAGATGCTCACGATGACAAGGGCCCTCTGGTTTCCTGTATGGGGAGGCTTGGAGACACAGCTGTGCAGATTTTCCTTCACTCGCATCTTCATAATCACATGATGATATCAAGCACCCAGGTACCTAGACGGTTAGCGGGGAGTGTCTTAGCCAAACAGATGACATACCACGAATTGTCCTCACACACAGCTTAGTATGATCACAACCCACACCCTGATCAGGAAGAGGACGTAGGATTAGCATCGTGTGTACATAATGAGTGGAGAAGAGAGGACAGGTGTTTTCCTTATCCAATGCCAAAAACTGTGTCAACGAGGATTTTAAAGAAGTAAAGTGCTGGTGCAGGGACTCTCTCTCCCAGATTGACAAGGACAGAGCACCTTGTTCAGTTTGTGTTTCCTCTTATTTCATCTCAGTTGTCTGGTTTCTGACCACATGTAACAAACTTACCTTTGTAATGAATGGACATTATTCTGGGATTTCTTAAATTCAAAACAATCATTTCTGTGGTTAAAAAGATACGCTTTTTTTGTTCATTTTAGATAACTTCCATACGACAAGAATATGAAACAAAATTTAAAGGATTGATGCCAGCATCTCTAAGACAAGAACTTGAAGACACTATCTCCTCCCTAAAGTCACAGGTAATTTCTAGAATCAGGGACTTTTCCAAGGGTTTAGATCAGCGGTCCCCAACCTTTTTGGCACTAGGGACCGGTTTCATGGAAGACAGTTTTTCCACGGCCGGTGGGGGTTGGGGGGGGGCGGCGCGGGGGGCAGGGGGATGGTTCGGGTGATAATGTGAGCAACAGGGAAGCTTGCCCGCCGCTCACCTCCTGCTGTGCAGCCCAGTTCCTAACAGGCTGCGGACCAGTACCGGTCCACGGCCCGGGGGGGCTGGGGACCCCTGGTTTAGATGATGTGCATATCTTAATTAATGTTTGTTTCTGAACTGATGCCAGAAATCCATGTGATGTCACAGAATAACCGAGTGCCCAGGATGAATTGTTTTTTGTTTTGTGGGGTTTTTTAGAATTTTTTCTTACTAGCTTAAGAACTCTTTGTCTCGATAAGATTTTCTTAAAAGCATCCTTGAAATTGAAAAGCTCAGTTATGGTTACTTTTATTTACAGTCTGCATTCCAACACAGACTCACCCTTTTATTCTTGGTTCCAGGCCCAAAATGCCATCAGTTAGCACATTGCTAACTCCTTATCATGTGAAAGTGCAGAGAAATAAAAAACATGGCTAAGTTAGAAGCATTTTTACTCTGGTGTATTTTATATGATTGTCAGAGATAACAAGGTGCATTTTAGGATCGAGGCAGGATAATGACATGGTATTCAAACAATTCGGTTAAATATTGATATTTCTGCTGAAACGTGTAGTTCTTGGTACAGTAGTTTATAAGAGATAAAATTGACTTCAATTTAGATATTAATTAAAAACTTCCTACATAAGTTTTCTCTAAAACAAGTTTTATATATTGCTGTAAATATTTTATATAGCATTAGTTTTATAGATTCCTGGTTTTTTGAAAAACAAATGTTTTAACTCAACATGAGAAGAAGTTCACATATTCCCATTTCTAATACACTTAGAAATTTAAAACATACTTTTTTCCTGGAAGAGCTCTGCAAGGGAAAGATTTCTTTTCTCTTTGTGCCAAGAACAATGCCTGTCACAGAGTAGGTCCTCAAGAAATTTATTTACGAATGAAACAAATGCTGTAGTTTGATGAAATTCACGTTAGCTATTTATAATGTATAGGACAGATACGTGGAGCAGATGTTAGCCTGCCTTTTCTGTTCCCCTCAGCAAAAGTCTCTTATCTGAAAATGAAAAGTTCATTACATCAACCCTTATGCTACTGTTAGCTATCGCTTCTGTAGGCTAAGAAGTTTGGCTGTGCTCACTCCTACCTATAAAAATAAGTATGACAGGAGGGTGTTAACTTACAAAGGATCAGGTCGTCTTTATTTACGTGGAAGGCTCTCCTCAAGATGTGGCTTACCCATTCACTTTGTAGGAGGGCTTTCTTAGGGTCAGCTGTGTAGGACCCAGCACCTTCAGAGGAGGTATTTTTAAGAAAAAAAGAAAGAAAAGAAAGAGAAGTCTGATATCCACCTGCAGGGCTTCTGTTATCATTCACATCATTTCACTGTAATAAAAGCCACTCAGCCTCCTAAAACTGGATGTTGACCCAGAAAGAGAGCGCTGCCAGCTGCGTGAGGGCCTCAGAATCGGCAGCTGTGCAGAGGTGCAGCCCACAGAGCCAGCAGATTTAGTTTGAGAGAGCAGGTGCCTGTGTTTTTGAAAATTGTTGGAATTCCAGTGGCAAAGCACGGTGGAGGCAGGGAAGTGGGATCAGTGTAGTCCCTGCATCTGTCAAAGTTATCAGTGGTCCTGTGGGTCACTGGATTAATTGGATAAAATTCAGACCAGGGTGATGTAAAGAGTCAGAAGAGCAGCGGGGCCACTTTGATATGTACCCATTTAGAAAAGCCGTGCTCAGGGAGATCAGCTCGGTGCTTTGTGACCACCTAGAGGGGTGGGATAAGGGAGGGTGGGAGGGAGACGCAAGAGGGAGGGGGTACGGGGATGTATGTACACGTGTAGCTGATATGCTTTGTTATACAGCAGCAACTAACACACCATTGTAAAGCAATTAGACTCCAATAAAGATGTAAAAAAAAGAAAAAGAAAAGCCGTGCTCCCTCTCTCCAAGCACAGTTTCTACTCTGCCAGCTGTCCTGTCTTGCATAACCATGTTTCAGAATCGACCGTTGCCATGGTTTCAGTTCAGACCAAAGAGACAAGAGTAAAGCTCCAAAGTGATCAAATGCCACTGACTCCTGGTCACGTTAAGCCATAGTGTAAGTGTCCGGAAACTACTTCCAGTGGGTTGTGGAAAGTGCTTTTGAATTTATGCCTGATACAAGTATTTTTAATAGTATAGAAATTCATGCTTCAGGCTAATCCAACCATGCTGTGAAGGTCTGACTGAAGAGACTCTTCTTGACAGCCCAGTTTCCCCTATCCCCAGCCCCTCAGGGGCAGGGGCCACAGGGTGGTACCTGCCAGGATCTCTGGACTAGGCAGTTCCTGTTAGTCATTTCCTGTCATCCTCATGACCTTGGGAACTGGCTGTCGTTCACCCCATTTCACAGATGAGGCATCAAGAGAAAAAGGACCTTTCCTAGCGCTGTGGAGGCCAAGTCAGGAGCTGAACGCCAGTTGGCCTAACTCCAGACAGAGCGCAGGCTCTTCCCACGACAAAATACTACCTCTGCAACCTCAGGGAATCCCCGGAGAGATTAAGGTTTCTAGTAGGCAGTAATGTTGTTTCCACTCACTCACTCATTCCCGAAACAGCTAGGGAATGCCAGCTACATGTCCAGCCCTGAAAAAGAAACTGGGGTTACAGAGACGCTCCAACATTATCCCTGCCCCAGGAGAGCTCTCGGGTGTGAGGGAGAGACGTGAAGACAGATCACCAGAAGGCAGTTGGAAAAGTGCTAAGAACAGAACAGGAGAACACAGAGGAGGGGCCGCTGGCTGCCTGGGGCAGGAGGTGATGAGGGGCAGGGCTGGAGGGGGGGCAGAAGAATTCAGGAGCAGAGGTGACCTTGAACCCAACAGTGGACAGTGAATAGGAGGTAGTTGGCCAAGGATTCCCAAGCAGACGATGGCAGATGGCCGCAAAGGGCCAAAGGGCCGCAGAGTAGGAAGGATGCGAGGTGGAAGGTGGTGATGGTGGAAGAGAGGAGATGAAGCACCCAGGTGGGCCAGGGCCAGGTCCAAACAGCTCTGCAGTGCGGGGTTTGAACTGGGTTCTGTAGCCTCTGATGGAGTGCCAGTGGGGATGGGAGGTGATCAAATACAAAACCACAGCATTAGCATTCAACAGATCCTCTGCGTTTTATCTAGAGAGTTGTCTGAATTTAAATAAAATCCGACCAGACACTGTATCTGCACAGTGTCGCCCTGTAAGCCACCTTCACCTCTTCTCACACGAGGTCTCTTTTCTAGGTTAACTTTCTGCAAAAGAGGGCATCCATCCTTCAAGAGGAGCTGATGACCTACCAGTGCAGAAGGTACTGTTGTGGCCAGAATGTCTCCTGAGTAGTTTGTACTGTCTGCACCTGTGGGTCTCCTGGTTGGGTGTTAAAATCTTCATTAAAAATGCGTTGGGGCTTCCCTAGTGGCGCAGTGGTTGAGAATCTGCCTGCCAATGCAGGGGACACAGGTTCGAGCCCTGGTCTGGGAGGATCCCACATGCCATGGAGCGACTGGACCCGTGAGCCACAACTACTCAGCCTGCGCGTCTGGAGCCTGTGCTCCGCAACAAGAGAGGCCGCGACAGTGAGAGGCCCGCACACCGCGATGAAGAGTGGCCCCTGCTTGCCTCAACTAGAGAAAGCCCTCGCACAGAAATGAAAACCCAACACACCCAAAAATAAATAAATTAATTAATTAATTTTAAAAATTCGTAAACATATCAGTTTTGAAAAAAAAGACTTATTTTTCGTAAAGAGCCTGTCTTGGAGAAGACCCCCTCCTTGTACCATCCAAACGAGATGAGGGTCCGCCAGTGCCTGACAAGGCCGGGCTCACCTGCAGAGTCACGACAGGACGTTGCCTTGAAGCCCAGTTGCAGGGTTAAGGAGACACTGTCTTCCTCTTAAGAGAGTGAGATGGCGTGGTCCTCAGTGTGGTCACCCGCATCTCCAGAGCCCCACATCCCTGGACACTTGGCTCTGTAGCAGATGTTTACCAACCCCAAATATCAATAGATAAACGGCTCCGTGGTGTGCAAACACTGTGCCCCCAGGAGCGCACACCTCGGGGATGCAGGAGACCCTTCCAGTCAAAGGTTCCCAGAGACGTCACTGACATAGATCACATTTACCTGTTCTGACAGCCCTCCTCTTGGTACAGTGAAAGGCTGAACCATTTAGTTGGCACTGGATTAAAAGTAAAAACTTTGGATACACAGTACCATGTATAAAATAAACAACGAGGACCCCAGGGGACTATAGCGCAGGGGACTATATTCAATATCTTATAATAACCTACAATGGAAAAGAATCGAAAAAATATGTACGGAGATATATTTGAATCACTTTGCTGTACACCTGAAACTAACACAACATTGTAAATCAGCTATACTTCAGCTTTCAAAAAGTAAAAACTTTGAGACTCATTCACCTTTCAAAAGATTCTTGGTACAGATAGGGCTTGATCCCTTATGGGTGTCAGTGATGAAATTTTGATATCAAATATACTTTTTAGCCTCTCTCCAGCTCCTCCTGAGTTAGAACATATTTTGTTATGGACGTGCCCGTTAAACCTAGAGAAGGTTGTAACTTTGGGGTTTTTGATCTTCAGGTAACCATGTGGTGACATACCTGAGTAACCCAGGAGAGGGGGATGGATCTACCCGTCGGGACAGAGCTTTCGATTTCTTCCCACAGGTTTGAAGATTTGGATGTTGTAAAGTAAATTGTGAGATCAATGGCGCTTTTTAATACTTAAATGTAATTAAGATCATAAAAACATGCATCACTCATACACTAACGGGGTGGTTTTATTTGTGTCTGCCTACATTATTTTTTTTAACATTCCTTTATTTCTGATTTCCATATCTGTGTGCGTTTGAGTGTGTACTGAGAACTGCTTATATTGGGAAAAGAAATGATTTCTTGCGATGCCTTGTTAATGCCTTTACAGAGAATTTTACCAGTTGCAGCTGATCAAAATCACGTTTGTAGAATCATATAAAAATTTAACGCTTACATTGTTTTCGTGTTCATGTTCATATATTATTAAAATATTACTTTGTATTTTCAGTTTTATTTCTACTTTTTAATTGCACCTCGTTTGCTAAAATAAATATGACATGGCAGTCTTTCCCTAGAATATACTGACCATCTCAAATTGTGCTACGGGAAGAAATACCTATGTCATGTCAGAAATCAAACCCATAAGTAGTGCATTTATTTAGAACAAAAGTCACTGAGTCACCTGACGTCAGTCCAGGTATTTGTCATGTTGGTTGTCAGTCTCATCTGGGACCAGAGGCAGGATAGGGTACGAATTTTATGTAGCAGCTCTGGTTTTATTGTTACTTGCTTGATCTCTGATTTTGTGGTTGTGGTTTAATTATAATATCAATTGACGCTCCTTAAGGAAGCCTGAAAATGTCAAGATGTGTTGGGAGGATACTCAGCACACCAGCAAGTGATGACAGAATGAGCTTTGCTCGGTCCTGTTTTCCTTGTGGAGAGAATTTGGTGTTGGCTCCCAAGGCTGGGTGTTTTCAGTCCCCACCCGAATGCCAGTAAGCAGTTCTGTGCTGATTGGTCGACGCTGATTTGCCAAGGGAACCTTGAACCGCAGCGGATGGTCATGTTCTCTGGGCTGTGCTGTGGTGCCTATGCCGCAGGCCCTCGGAGGCTCTCGGAAGATCTGGGGCGTGCGCAGGGCTGTAATCACCCGGTTTGCTGTGAAAGGACAGGGCAGAACGTTTACTTCGTTTTTCAAATTCTTTCCCCTTTCCCACGCCCATCTTTGTTGTTTGCTGCCCAAGGATTAATTACCCTTTTTTGTACTGTAACTGAGACATGGGATGATAAGGAAGTAGCAGGTTTTCCAGCCGCTTCCACAGCCAGGCCAGGGTCAGCAAGAACACCGCCTGGTCGTCAGTGAGAGGCCTCCGAGTCTCGGCCTGGTCACCACGCTGCCTGCTAAGGTTCACCCGACACCTCCTCCAGGAATGTAGGTCTCTGTCCTCTGAAAGATCGGGTTTTCCTTGCATGTGAAATAAATGATAGCACTGGCTTAAAGACTGTTCGGAGAAAAGCGAAACTGTATCAGATGCTATTAAAACCAGCTAACAAGGAAAGACAGTTGGTACTCAGACTGTGATTTAGCACTCGGTAGGGAACGATTGCGACACCGTGATTAGTTTTAAGCCCTTCTGTACAGACCGTGGCAGACGGGTTGACGGTCAGCAGATTTCATTAGGAAGGTTATTTAGCGGCTTGAAGTGAAAACACCTTGTGAGTTGCGTCGTGCGCTGCCATTGGGTAAATAGGTGTTTTGGAAAGTTGCCTGCTGTTCTTTCTTTTCCTTATTTCAAGGGTTATGAAATTACAAACATGGGTGGACCTTGCACATCACCCAGATCCGGTTTCCCTTCTGAAGAGTGTCGTACAGGTCAGCTGGATTGTGTGTGGTAGGGGCTAGGTGGCTGACACTGGTGTTTCTGTAAACGTCCTCTGATAAGGAAGAGGAAGAAAGATTGCACTTGGCATGTTGAAAATTCCTTCCTGAGTTGAGTACTCAGTTTAAAAGTGGCTACCGGGAGAGAAAGCAAGTGCTTAGGAATAAATTATAAACCGTGTGCCTTATTGTAAAGTCATCTAAGATGTCATCCTCGCTCTTATCTGGTGGAAGATCCATTGCCCATCACAAGTATCTAATTTAGCCACATTGCCAGCAGTCGTGGGCACTGCCCTGAGTCAGGCACCTGTGCTTGTTCCACCTCAACATGCCACGGTCGCCAGGTAGTGGCTGGCAGAGCTGAGCAGGAGGAGAGGTGTGGGGTCACGGTGCCCTCGGTGTGCACGTCTGCCCGGTGAGGGGGCAGCAGGAGAGCGGTAACGGGAACGCTGGCACCGGCCATCGGCACGCGTCAGGGTTTCGTCTGACCCACCGTTTCTGCGTCGCCCCACAGTGAGCCATTTCAGGGGTCTGGCCTCTGGTTTGGCCACATCCCCGCTCAACAATCAGCTCTCCTCCGAGGGCAGCCGCCCAGGGGCACAAGGGAGAAAAAAGAGGACAGAGAGGGAGGGAACGGAGAAGGGGCGGACTTGCTTCCTAGTTTGTACAAAAGGGTTGACTGAGACTCAAGGGAAATAGCTCGGATTCGAGCCTTATCCTGTAATGTCACAGACGAGCAACAACTTCCTCGGAAACAGGCACGTGGCTCTATGGCGAGCAACCTCATTAAAGGCATCGGCAGAGAAAGTGCAGAAAGAAGAAACTGAGTTTGAATGAACAATTAACAGCTTTCTTATTGAAGTGTCTGCCCATCTGCAGAAGGCAGGGGTGTCTTCGCTTTCTTTCTAAGAGTAAAAAGGAAAAAGGTAAAACATCAAAAATGGTGGGAGGAAAGTTTCAGAACACGAGGTCATTTTAATTCATAGTTTCCTTTAAAAAAACTATCTCCTCAGCTTTCATATTTTGTTCAGAAAGGTCGTCTCTTTTAAGCCTTGTCATTAGAGACGGTTTGCTCTTTAAAGTGGATTATCAAAGGGTGTAGAAATTGCAAGTTACTGAAACTAAAATGCATGATCGATTTTAAGTCTGTAACTAAAGCTTACTTAGAATTGGATGTGCTTTTGCCCTGGCAGCCCCTTTGATAAAACCAGGAAGAGATACATGGTTGGTCAATTCAAAGTAGGAAAAGATGATAATTAGATAAAACTTTTCTTCAACTATTGAAGTGGTTCTTGGATTCGGAGACTTGACTAGGGAGTAGTGACATAGGCTGTATTTGAAAAGGAAAAATTGAAGAGCCCAGATTTTGACCTGTATTAACATTCTTCTCTATAGTTTTAAGAGCTGAATCAAACCTCAGATCATATTATTTACCTCTCCATGGGGAAAGAAAAATGCAACTTGAAACATAAGGTTGAAGGAATTTTAAAATCTGGGTCCCTCACCAGTACCTAAGGCAGCTGAAGAGCTGGGCTTCTAGACAGTTCAGTTATTTCAGTTTTAAGCAAGGATTTCCACCAGGCAAATGGTTCAAAACCAAAGGCCCAAGACGTTCCTATAGATTCTGCTGTTTTTAGAGCTGAGCTTGGTCTAGACCTGAGGCTGATAAACGCTCTTATATCCTCTTCGGGAGTCTCCCGTCTGCGAGCGGTCTTACAGAAAACAGCTAGGTGCACACGGAGACTTTACACGGAGCGACACGAGAGGGCTACCGAGTGAGAAGCCTGGTAGAGGTAATTAGCTAAAAACGGGCTTACGTGAGTGAAACGTGCAGTTTTGTCTGCACTCCTTCACTTCAGCTACAAGGGGAAACTAGTTCATAGGCGGAGTCTGCACGTCAGCCTTGTTTCCTTAGAGGCAGTTCCCTTCAGCGACTCGGGCCTCACTGTTCTAATCTGTAACGTCAAGGGTACAGCTAGACCGGTACTTCCTATTCGGTACCATTTCAGGCCTCTAACTCAGTGTTTCTCACACTAGCATTCCATCAAGCCCTGTTCTGTGTATGACTCGTCTTCAGGCATCCAGACAGTCACATTTAGGAAACGTCACGCCGCTAGAGCCCCCCTCTGCAAGGTTCACATTCCATCGCTGGCCCGGCCGTTCACTCATCCATTTACTAAATAGCTATTGATGCCTGCTACATGCCAGACAGCACACGAGCCACCCGGGCCCGGCAGCTGAAAGCAGTGATCTATCATCATCTCTCTGGTTGCTACGGGTCGACCAGGCTCCAGTAGGCTGTTCTCACGTGGGCCTCACGCAGGTGCAGTCAGGTGTGGGCTGCCCAGGCCCGCGAGGGTTCACTCACGTGGCAGCTGCGAGGGGTCCTCAAGAGCGAGCTCACCCGGAGGCCAGCCGTAGCAGCCGCCGGCCGCGTGAGGCCTGGGCCCAGAGGCGACCCAGCATCACTTCTGCTGAATCCTGTCAGAGGCAGAGGCCCCCAGGAGCCAACGGTAGGAGACAGAGACCCCAGCGGTATCTGAGAGTCTGTGACCATCTCTTTGTTAAAGAAGCCTATCTAATTCTTTCCTCTGGAATCTCCTAAAATGATTGGATCCATGGAATCGTTTTCCTGTGGTCCACATATTTTATTGTTTAAAGTTCCGTGAGGGAGACTTCCGGGAAGATGGCGGAAGAGTAAGACGCGGAGATCACGTTCCTCCCCACAGATACACCAGAAATACATCTACGTGTGGAACAACTCCTACAGAGCATCTACTGAACGCTGGGAGAAGACCTCAGACCTCCCAAAAGGCAAGAAACCCCCCACGTACCTGGGTAGGGCAAAAGAAAAAACTAAACAGAGACAAAAGGATAGGGACGGGTCCTGCACCAGCGGGAGAGAGCTGTGAAGGAGGAAAAGTGTCCACACACTAGGAAGCCCCTTCGCGGGTGGAGACTTCGGGAGGCGGAGTGGGGGAGCTTGGGAGCCGCGGAGGAGAGCACAGAAACAGGGGTGCGGAGGGCAAAGCGGACAGATTCCAGCGCAGAGGATCGGGCCGACCGGAACTTGCCAGCCGAGAGGCTTGTCTGCTCGCCCGCCGGGGCGGGCGGGACTGGGAGCTGAGGCTCCGGCTTTTGTCGGAGCGTCGGGAGAGGACTGAGGTTGGCAGCGTGAACACAGCCTGCAGGGCGTTAGTGCACCGCGGCTGGCCGGGAGAGAGTCCGGGGAGAAGTCTGGAACTGCCGAAGAGGCAAGAGACTTTTACGTCCCTCTTTGTTTCCTGGTGCACGAGGAGAGGGGATTAAGAACGCTGCTTGAGAGAGCTCCAGGGACGGGCGCGAGCCGCGGCTAGGGGTGCGGAGTCCAGAGACGGACGTGGCTAGGGCCGCCCAGAGCGGCTAGGGCCGCTGCTGCCACCACCGGGAGGCCTGTGTGCGAACACAGGTCACTGGCCACGCGCCCTTCCGGGGAGCCTGTGCAGCCCGCCACTGCCAGGGTCCCGGGATCCAGGGACAACTCCCCCGGGAGAACGCACAGGCGCGCCTCAGGCTGCAACGTCTCGCCGGCCTCTGCCGCCGCGGGCCCGCCCCACACTCCGTGCCCCTCACTACCCCCGGGCCTGAGTGACCCAGAGCCTCCGAATCAGCGGCTCCTTTAACCCCGTCCTGTCTGAGCAAAGAACAGACGCCCTCCGGCGACCTACACGCACAGGCGGGGCCAAATCCAAAGCTGAGCCCCTGGGAGCTGTGAGAACAAAGAAGAGAAAGGGAAATCTCTCCCAGCAGCCTCAGGAGCAGCGGATTAAAGCTCCACAATCAACTTGATATACCCTGCATCTGTGGAATACCTGAATAGACAACCAATCATCCCAAATTAAGGAGCCCTGTGGATGAAAGGCTCTTGGGGCTGCAGCCAGGAGTCAGTGCTGTGCCTCTGAGGTGGGAGAGCCAACTTCAGGACACTGATCCACAAGAGACCTCCCAGCTGCACATAATATCAAACAGCAAAAATTTCCGAGAGATCTCCATCTCAACGCCAGCACCCAGCTTCACTCAACGACCAGCAAGCTACAGTGCTGGACATCCTATGCCAAACAACTAGCAAGACAGGAACACAACCCCACCCATTAGCAGAGAGGCGGCCCAAAATCATAATAAGTCTACAGACACCCCAAAACACACCACCAGACGTGGACCTGCACACCAGAAAGACAAGATCTAGCCTCATCCACCAGAACACAGGCACTAGTACCCTCCACCAGGAAGCCTACACAACCCACTGAACCAACCTTAGCCACTGGGGACAGACACAAAAAACAACAGGAACTACGAACCTTCAGCCTGCAAAAAAGGAGACCCCAAACACAGTAAGATAAGCAAAATGAAAAGACAGAAAAACACACCGCAGATGAAGGAGCAAGATAAAAACCCATCAGACCTAACAAATGAAGAGGAAATAGGCAGTCTACCTGAAAAAGAATTCAGAATAATGATAGTAAGGTTGATCCGAAATCTTGGAGATAGAATGGACAAAATGCAAGAATCAGTTAACAAGGACCTAGAAGAACTAAAGATGAAACAAGCAACGATGAACAACACAATAAATGAAATTAAAAGTACTCTAGATGGGATCAATAGCAGAATAACTGAGGCAGAAGAACGGATAAGTGACCTGGAAGATAAAATAGTGGAAATAACTACTGCAGAGCAGAATAAAGAAAAAAGAATGAAAAGAACTGAGGACAGTCTCAGAGACCTCTGGGACAACATTAAACGTACCAACATTCGAATTATAGGGGTTCCAGAAGAAGAAGAGAAAAAGAAAGGGACTGAGAAAATATTTGAAGAGATTATAGTTGAAAACTTCCCTAATATGGGAAAGGAAATAGTTAATCAAGTCCAGGAAGCACAGAGAGTCCCATACAGGATAAATCCAAGGAGAAATACGCCAAGACACATATTAATCAAACTGTCAAAAATTAAATACAAAGAAAACATATTAAAAGCAGCAAGGGAAAAGCAACAAATAACACACAAGGGAATCCCCATAAGGTTAACAGCTGATCTTTCAGCAGAAACTCTGCAAGCCAGAAGGGAGTGGCAGGACATATTTAAAGTGATGAAAGGGAAAAACCTACAACCAAGATTACTCTACCCAGCAAGGATCTCATTCAGATTTGATGGAGAAATTAAAACCTTTAGAGACAAGCAAAAGCTGAGAGAGTTCAGCACCACCAAACCAGCTCTACAACAACTGCTAAAGGAACTTCTCTAGGCAAGAAACACAAAAGAAGGAAAAGACCTACAATAACAAACCCAAAACAATTAAGAAAATGGGAATGGGAACACACATATCGATAATTACCTTAAATGTAAATGGACTAAATGCTCCCACCAAAAGACACAGATTGGCTGAATGGATACAAAATTTACAAGCAGCTCATGCAGTTCAATGTCAGAAAAACAAACAACCCAATCCAATAAATAGACCTAAATAGACCTAAATAGACATTTCTCCAAAGAAGATATACAGATTGCCAACAAATATATGAAAGAATCTGCAACATCATTAATCATTAGAGAAATGCAAATCACCACTACAATTAGATATCATCTCACACTGGTCAGAATGGGCATCATCAAAATATCTAGAAACAAAAAATGCTGGAGAGGGTGTGGAGAAAAGGGAACCCTCTTGCACTGTTGGTGGGAATGTAAATTGATACAGCCACTATGGAGAACAGTATGGAGGTTTCTTAAAAAACTAAATATAGAACTACCATAGGACCCAACAATCCCACTACTGGGCATATACCCTAAGAAAACCATAATTCAGAAAGAGTCATGTACCAAAATGTTCATTGCAGCTCTATTTACAATAGGCCGGAGATGGAAAAAACCTAAGTGTCCATCATCAGATGAATGGGTAAAGAAGATGTGGCACATATATACAATGGAATATTACTCAGCCATAAAAGAAACAAAATTGAGTTATTTGTAGTGAGGTCGATGGACCTAGAGTGTGTCATACAGAGTGAAGTAAATCAGAAAGAGAAAAAGAAATACTGTATGCTAACACATATATGTGGACTCTAAGGGGGAAAAAAAAAAAAAAGGTCATGAAGAACCTAGGAGCAAGACAGTAATAAAGACACAGACCTACTAAAGAATGGACTTGAGGATATGGGGAGGGGGAAGGGTAAGCTGGGACGAAATGAGAGAGTGGCATGGACATATATACACTACCAAACGTAAAATAGATAGCTAGTGGGAAGCAGCCGCATAGCACAGGGAGATCAGCTCGTTGGTTTGACTAACTAGAGGGGTGGGATAGGGAGGGTTGGAGGGAGGGAGACGCAAGAGGGAAGAGATATGGGAACATGTGTATATGTATAACTGATTCACTTTGTTATAAAGCAGAAACTAACACACCATTGTAAAGCAATTATACTCCAATAAAGATGTTAAAAAATAAAAAAAAAAAATGTGTTAGATCTAATTAATGAATTTAGTAAAAAAAAAAAAAAAAAAAAAGTTCCGTGAGATATTGATTAGAAAAGTCCAGATCTAGGTGATGACTTAAAAATTCCTTCCTGTTCAAAAATCCTGTTAATCAGTGTTGTGTCTGTACAACCACAGGTTAAATGAGGGATCTGGAAACGCTGCTTGGGTTGGGAGTATTCAGGGAAGCCATATCTTCCTGTGTAATTCTTTAGGAAGATGGTAGTGACCAGAGTTGAATGATTCTTCCCGTTCTTCTCTGTTTGAGGCTTGGTACGCCTGGTCTTTTGTAATTATCTCGGCTAGCGTGTTATTATAAAGCTCCGCCAAAACACATACCCTGTGCTTAGCCTGGTTTTTCCTTCCTTCGTGGAAATATGGAAGGATGTGGACTTGATGAGGCTGAGAAGGAACATTTCCTGAGCCACAGGACACTGACAAACTGCTCCTCTAAGCAGAGCAAAACCATCCGGATAAACAAGTGAATCAGCCTCCTAGCTGCCCGTCAGCATTCTCACCCCTGCTAAGGGATCTCGATTCATCCCGCCTCTGCCTGGTTCTTCCCAGCCTGAACCTAAGTGAGGGGCCGTAAACACGCGAGTGCGGCCAAGCGCCCAAGGACAAGAGCGAGGCCGCCGTCCTGCTGTCTGACCCTCCGGATCTCACCGACTGCCGCAGGTCACTGGACAGTCCAGCCACCCTGGTGACCAGCATGTGTTCTGAAAGAGATCTAAACAATTGGTATGAATGGCGTTGGGCTCTGTTCCGCAAGCAGGGCCTGAAAGTTTAAGGCGGAAAAGGAAAACAGAAAAGAAACATTGTTTCTTTCGGAAGAGGAAGTATTTTCCTAACAGGCTAGCAGAGGGTCCTGAGAATCTTGCATCTTTTGCAGAAATATCTTGACATCGACTGAGATTTCTCGAAAGCCAGCTTGCGTTCCCCAACTTGGTTTCACGTGGGTTGGCTGTGGCTGGCGTCTGCTCAGCGCTGATGCTGAGGTTGCTCTTCAAGTTTTGTGTCAGCTCCGCTCCCGTCCGGGTTCCCTTGAACACTTACTTTCGTGTTTCCCGGCTGCTGCCGTGTCACAGTCCCGTGTGAAATCCTTTTATAGGACTGATCACTTGGCCCATGACATGTCACTGTGTTTGTAATAAAAATATTTATCCAAGCCGGGTGCAGGGTTCCCGCGTGAAGCCTGGGCGGGTGGCTTCCTCCTGGACCCACCTGCTTCTCCTTGGAGCTAAGGATCCGGTGGCAGTCTTCTACCTGGGGTGATATTTCTTCCAACGTCAGGGAAACTTTCTCTGACCGAGTTCCCACTTATGTTATCTGATTTTCTTCAGTTTTTTTATTGATGCAGTTCAGCATGTGAATCTGGAAACTGCTAGAATACAAATTGGGTTAAGGGAATTTTTTTTTTAATGCTTTCTACAATCTTATTTGGAGTGTGTGTGTGTGTGTGTGTGTGTGTGTGTAGTGGTAAATCCAAATACTTTCAAAGGCCTATCCATGCATTTTTTTCTTGTAGTATTTTTCTTTTCTTTCTTTCATTGAAGTACAGTTGATTTACAATGTTTCAGGTGTACAGCAAAGAGATTCAGTTATACATATATATATTCTTTTTCAGATTCTTTTCTGTAGTATTTTCTGGCAGAATTTTTTAATCGGCTAATTAAGATAACAAACTTACATAGACCTCCTGCCCCTGCTATTAGGTATTTTGCCTAAAACCATGTAAAGTTCACTCTCTCCGCCTTTTTCTGGGCAGAGGAGAAAGGCGAATAGGCCCCATCTTACACTGTAATTACCCTTCTCTCTGCGACATCACGTCTGACATACGAGGAGCATTTTCACTTCCTGCAAACTGTAAAGTGAGCTCAGCTCTCCCATTTGCTCCAAACTTAAACCTCCTGCAGGTCCCTTGCCGAGGCCCTCCTCTGTCTCAGGGGCTGAGCCGGGACTCTGCGATGTACAGAGATGAACGGGACCTGCCCCTGGCCTGTGATGAGCTTGTCATCCACAAGGGAGGATAAGACATGAGTAGAAAAAAGAAGATAATACAGAAGAGAACAAGATCTTTGTATAAGGGAAGTGCCAAATATTATGGGAATCCCAAGGAAGTAGTAACATTTTGAAATCCAGTTCCATAGGAGAAGGTGACATTTAAGCTGGACATTGGAGTAAGAGTCGGATTTCAGTCGGTAGAGATGTGGGGAAGGATGGTCCAGATGGAGTCACTTGGATGATCTAGATCCCAGCAACCTGGGAGAAAAGTACTGTCAGAGATGGTTTAACAGGTGTGTTGGAATCAGATTACAGATGTCAGAGGAAGCTGACCACCCCCAGTGCTGGCCAGGCCTCAGCACATGTGCTTAAGGGCTTCGGAGTCAGAGGATCTGGAATTGGGCAAGTTGCTTAGCCTCTCTGAGTCTGTTTCTTTATCTTAAAAAATGGAGGAGGACTACTCTGCTGGTCCAGCGGTTCGGGCTGCGTGCTCCCAGTGCAGGGGGCGTGGGTTCGATCCCCGGGTGGGGAAGTTCCGCATGCTGCGTGGCGAGGCCAAAACAATGGAGGACATGGTAGAACATGGTTGTGAAAATTAAAGGAGATAATGCATTTTAAAAGGCTAACATGGGGGCTTCCCTGGTGGCCAGTGGTTAAGAATCCGCCTGCCAATGCATGGGACACGGGTTTGAGCCCTGGTCCAGGAAGATCCCACATGCCGCGGAGCAACTAAGCCCGTGTGCCACAACTACTGAGCCCGCGTGCCACAACTACTGAAGCCCACGTGCCTAGAGCCCATGCTCTGCAACAAGAGAAACCACCGCAATGAGAAGCCCACACACCACAACAAAGAGCAGCCCCTGCTCACCACAACTAGAGAAAGCCCGCACGCAGCAATGAAGACCCAACACAGCCAAAAATAAATAAATTAATTAATTAAAAAAAAAAGTCTAGCATGCCATAGACGTTCCATGAATGAAGACTATTCTTATTTTCTGACAGTCCTCCATGATTGCATGAGCTAAGTATTATTTATACTTGAGGAAACTGAAGGAAAGAGAAGTTTGGAAATTTGACCAAGGCCATGTTTCTAATATGCGATGAGAGCGGAACTGGAACTCGTGACTCTCTGATTCGCTCATTGTCGCTTCTCCTACTTTTATTCGGCTTCTTGTACTAAACTGCGTTTCCTCCGTGGAAGAGGCGAGGCTTGGGAACAGTGAAAGCGTCGTGCGCAGGGGGTGGCTCCCTGGATGAGCATTTGTCCAGCAACAGCATGAGGGGGTGATTCAGAGGAGACAAGAGGCTGGAAGCAGAGAGAAGTCCGGAGGTGAACACACACCGCCCGCTGCACCAAACCCCCAGCGAGAGAAGCTTCCCTCCGTGAATGGAAAGTAAGTCAAAGATTCCGGAGCTACCGTGGCACCTGAATGAATGAGATGATTGTGAAAGAGAAGGAAGCAAAAACGGGGCCAGGGTTGCTAGCCTCAGAAGACGCGAGGCACAGGTTTGGGGTGTGGGGAGGAAGAATGATGGGCTTGGGTTTAGATAGACAGAGCTTCCCCAGGTAACTGGAAGTGCGGGTCGGCGCCCAGAGACTTGTCCAGCAGCAACACGTGAGTGAGAGTCGGTGCTGAGAGAGCCGCTGGGGAAAGGCTGGAGAAACGGCAAGGAGGGGGAGAGGGACGGGAGGGGCCCAGGGGGTGCAGGCCTGGCCGTGCACATAGGTGCCTGGATTATCTATGAAAGTTTAGAGTAATGTTTGTGAGAGTTCAGCTCTTCTCTCATTATACAACCTGCACCAATTCGTAAATTTTGCAGTCAGTAAATGAAGTTAGCCATTTTGCAAACTAACCCTTAAGATAGATCATAATAATAAAATTGATCATCCTCAAGGAGCATTCCTCTACTTTGAAACAGTTTTGTTTCTGATCCTTACTTATATGAATTATCGTTGGTTTTTAGGCATTTTTATTTTTACAAGAACAACCAACGAACACTCAACTTGAACTTGAGACTTAGGCAGAACTTAACCTTGACTGGTATACTCGATCACAAAATTACTTTTTTTAATGTCCAGCCACCCCACCCAAAACAAACAATAGTTAAGAAAACCAGGCGAATGATTATGAATACATTGGCGGCAGGGAGGGTGAAGGAGGCTGCATTAAAAACAGAGGGCGGTGAGGACAGCGTACAGGCTTTGATACTGAACCCCAGGAGATGAAACAACTTTAGAAAGTTGTTTTAAACTTATTAAAATTTCTTTAATAAATTTTGTAAATTTGTTTAGGGCAATGTCTAGAAACCATAAATGCCTTCCTTTCCTTCTTTTTTTTTTTTTTTTGTAGGTTGGCACCAAAATTTCCTTCATGCCAACACTGAAAATTATAAATAGGGACTTAGAAAGAGGCAAGACATTATAATCCTGTCAAAATAGATCATGGTCTCGTCTTAGAGGGAAGGAGGGCAGGGGCTTTTTTCTACTAAGGAAAATGGAGAACAGGACATTTGGTCACTTTATAATTTCTAGGGCATCTTGGAGGGTGTAAATGCTTTAGATTTGCTGACTGTCCTCCCAAGAAGTGACAAAGGGAACCCAACTCTGCCCAGTGCCCTCGAGCTGTTGGGAGAATTCAGTCGACTCAAGGTGGCCAGGCTGTGGTCCCCCCTCCCCTGTGCAGAGGTCGGGGTCCCCCACGGGGAACGTCTGGAGATGCCTACATACCTAAGCATGCCTCCACCAGTCCAGCTCTGGGTCTCTCTTTCGGTAATAGAACACGCCCCTCCCAGCTGCTGGGACCCAGTCACAACTTTAAGCATGTCAGTGTTTGGCCTGTCCGTTGCAGAGATCAGCTGTGTGGACCGTGAGAGGGAGGTCTGTAGACAGCGCCTCAGGGTTTTCCTGCCGCTGGTGTCTTAGAAGCGATGCCACTCCTCTGCCAGACGCACCAGCTAAAAGCAAACTGAGAAATGCCACGAGCGATCAGGAGCTTGATTTTCAAATGCTTATCATTCTCCTGCTGATAGGATGCGCTTTGTTCCCAGAAATGTATGGAAAACGGGGAGTAGCACTTATCTTCCTCTGAAAGGAGTCTTTGGACCAAAAATAAGTAGAGTCTGATTTCAGATTAGCTTCACTGTAATACCATCTAAATAATTCCATTTTATGCAGTTAGATTTTATACTGTAATGCCGACTTGGTGGTAATGGTTTTACCTGTGATTATGCCTCTGAGGGTAGTTGAATTTTGCATTATACCTTCTGACCACAGAGAAGAGAAAGTATAATTCTACTGTGTCTTCAGACCACTTATTAACTATTTTATTGCTGCAACTGTCATTCACAATACTTTATAAGAGCTTGTATTGATGGACAAATTCAATTTCTAACACTGATTAGAATGGCCTTTAGGCTAGCCACATAAATGCTGTGTGCCGTAGGTTCACCATCAAGATAAATAGACAAGAAAAAATGACTATAGGATTATCAAATTAGCGGTGCAATTAAGATATAGAATAGAAGTCACAATGCAGAAATCACTTAGGCCATCTTGAAAAGAGAAATGCCACCTGCAGCTACAGTAAACAACCCTTCACTTTCAACAGCCTGTCTGGGTACCAGCCCTGCTTCATCCTCTTCTCTTAACCTGGTTAAGACCGCTAACCCTCAAAACGCAGCCTAACTCAGCTGGATGTACGGTCTACCCATTCAAGGTCAAGGTGGCTAGCGATTCCTCTGACTCCATTTGCAACTTAGAAAAGATAGATCTTTTTTGCAAGACTTCATTTTAAAAAATTCATCAAGTACTAAAATGTTCCCATGCTTCAGTGTTTCTAAGAAAAGCAAATGTGATGGGCAGATTCTGGAATGGACAAAAGGAAAGAAAGGCCATAGTTTTAGAAATAAAGCATTTCAGCAAAAGGAAGACATCCTATTTAATTGTAAGCACAATTTTGAAGAACACAAAAAATGTTTGAGGTATGTATAGAGCCAATTCCTCGGTTATAAAAGAATGTGATAGGCTCGTTTGTAAAGCAGGAAGAAACTTGACCTAATCAGAGGCAATGAATCCGTGTGCCTCCGAATAAGCAGTAATTTGGGTAAAAGAACGGCTTGCCTCCTAAACACATAAGAATAGGAAAAGGCCTTTTCAGCGCCACCACAGCAGGTTCAGCACTTCCGGAGACGACCTTGGGTTGAGGTCAAAGTACAGGAGAACGCTTTAAGAACCTATTCAGAAACGTCAAAGAACTACACAGAGAAGTTCGTGAAAGGGAGCAATAGAATCTGCTCTCCCCAGGCAGTTACCCATCAATGGATTTTACACCATTTACACAGTTACTATTCTCTAGAGACGACCCAAATTTTGAACACAGTTCCAAGGCCCTTGGAGCAATGAAAAATGTTGACACAAAGATGCCTTTTTTCTGTCCAACATCATTGGACTCATATTTTAAGAAAACTCATCCAACTCCGCCCATGAAGAAAAGCCTTCAGGGCTTCCCTGGTGGTGCAGTGGTTGAGAATCCACCTGCCAATGCAGGGGACACGGGTTCCAGCCCTGGTCCGGGAAGATCCCACATGCCGCGGAGCAACTAAGCTTGTGCGCCACAGCTACTGAGCCTGCGCTGTAGAGCCTGCGAGCCACAACTACTGAGCCCGTGTGCTGCAGCTACTGAGGCCCGCGTGCCTAGAGCCCGTGCTCTGCAACAAGAGAAGCCACCGCAACGAGAAGCCCGCGCACCGCAGCGAAGAGTAGCCCCCCACTCGCCGCAACTAGAGAAAGCCCACGTGCAGCTACGAAGACCCAACGCAGCCAAGAAATAATTAATTAATTAAATTTTTTTAAAAAAGAAAAAAAATTCCTTTGAAGAAAAGCCTTCAGAAAGGAACATTTATGATTCAGTGTTCAATTCGATTGATTTTTTCTGAGATCAAAAGTGATTGTTCTGAGACCAAAATCAGCTACAAGTGACCAGATTAGGTCCAGAACCCAAGTTTTTGGTTTCAAAGCCCACCCTTTGCCCCCTCTTGCTGGTTCTCCCCCTCCCATCCACAGCACACTGGGAGCATTAGAAACACTAATTTAACTTCGTGCTGAGATGAAACAAGCCTTTTTCCTTTTCACAATGGTTGCGCTTGGCCAACGTCCATTTACTGGTTCCTTCGGTACTTTGCGTGTCTCGTGATCTAGAAAGGCTAAAAAGTCTAGCCCTTATTCGTCCTGGGAACAGTGTCTGTTTAAAAATGTGCTATAAGGCATCAAAGCTTCATCTCATAAACCATCTGATAAGACATTTTATAGGAGAACAACGCTTGCCCAAGAGCGTTCCGTACGAGAGCCCGCTCTTCGGCAAGAGTGTGATAAATGGCGAGGGAGCTGGGAGAGGGGACTCCTGGCACTGCTTCAGATGCTCCCCAGTCTCAAGCTGCCCCCATCCATACCTGGGCCCTCGGCCTCCTCTCTCTTCTCTAGGGAGACGGTCTTCTGGGCGGTGGGCAAAGGGTCCGTGAGGGAGCTGCCGCCTTCGAACCTCAGCTGTTGCTAAAATCAAATAAGGAAAAATCCTTTCTGTCTGGAATTTCATTTCCTTCCCGTCATTTGCATGGATAGAGGAGCCATCTGAGGTTGACCTTCCCATCCCTGTGGAGCTAGCGGGTCCTCATTCCTGCAAGTCTTTGAGCAGTGGTGTCAGGGAAGCAGGAGGGAGAATGAGAGTTTGCATAGTGCAAGCCTGTGGTTGGTATCTCGTGGGCCCTTTGTAACTGCAAGATGCTGTGACAGAATCTCAGGGTGCAGATAAGCAGCTATACTTGGGCAAGAGAAGGGAACAGTGGGAAGCGACCAGACAGACCCTTGGCGTCCAGCCACGTGCCGCACGTGGAGACGGGGTGAAAACTGGATGCCTTCAGAAAGACTCTGACGCATAAGGGTCTGGCTTTGCCGTTGCTGGAGTCTCTGGGTTTCCATTTGGAGAGGATGGACACGCAGCTGAGGGCTGTAAACGGAGTGTTGCTGGTTCCAGGGCAGCCCGAGAGATCCCTCGAGAAGGAAAGAAGCAGAACCTCCTGTTTTCCAAGCTCGGGTCTCCCTGTCACTGAAGATGGATTCAAAATGTCACATCTCACTTTTTGCTTGAAATAAAATGCTCCAAGATAGCATAATATGCAAATCATATCTCAGGGGCTAGCAGCTTCCGGACCCCTCAGGGCTCATCAGGAGGCAGGGTTACTTCAGAATAAGCCAGAAGCCCTCATCTCTTCCGTAGTTTGCACATAGGTTGAAAAATGGGGGCTCGAGAGTGCTGGCTGTGTTTACTCTGAAGCAACCTAAAACATGCCAGCTGTGAGCTGAAAATGTTCGTGCACGGATCAATGCTAATGGGAAATCATCTGTGTTCTGAGGGCAAGCCACTTCGACAGGCGTTTCTCCCTGAATGCTCACAGCCCTTCTGTGAGCTGAGATGTCACCGGCTCTTCCTTACAGATGGAGAAATGAGGCTGCCAGGCTGTTTGCCAAGAAGAAACGATCCTGGTGGTAGAACAGGGACTCCAACCCAGGCCTGTCTGGTGAGGACCTTTCCCAACCCGGAGAGAGTGGTCAGTGGGCCTCACATTAGGATCGTCTGAGAAGCTTTTAAGACACACCCAGGCCCGTTGCCCACCCAGAACAATTAGATATAATGCTCGGACCGGGGCTGGAGCCTGCGAACGAGAGCAGGAAGACTGGCCTGGATTATTCTAACACACGGCCCGGACACGAACCACTGCTGAAGGACCTCCCAATCCCAGACCTGAAAGAGATGAGAATCCCCTGGGACGAGAGGTACCCCCGCCATGTGCCAGGGCGCACCGCTAGATGAGGGTGCTGTTGGGCTCTGAAGCGCTGTCTGTGGGATGGAAGTGGGGTGAGGTTCCCGATGAACGTGGAGGAGACGCACCGCCGTGCCAGCGCCTGCTCGTGGGGAATCGGTGCGTGGAGGCGGGGCCAGTGAGCTTGTCCGTCTGGCTGCCCGCTCACTGCTTCAAAGCCAGTGCCGACCAGGGGATCCCGCGGGCTGCCAGGCGGTGTCGTCCTCCCTGCAGATGCCTTTATGTCACCCATGAGCCCTCGCACTGGGAACGAATCACACGTGCCCGCGGGTCTGCTTCTTGCAGCCTGCGGCTTCCCCAGAGGCCCCCCCCCCCCGTCACCAGGCCCCGTGCAGCGCCTCTGCCAGCCCTGGTGCCAGCAGGGCGGCAAGGGCACTGTCCTCAGAGTCCCTGCCCGCCCCCCTGCAGAGCCTCACTTAGGGTTAGCCTGGGGCTAGGGGTTGGGTGTGGAAACCTGCCTCAGGGTAGCTACAGGCTTACAGGCAGGAACACAAATACTGAGCCCATCTGGGGCCTTGCACCCCGTAAACGGTGATGGAAGCCCCGGTGACGAGGAGGAAGAGGCGTTTACTCTCCTGGTGTCCTGGCCCCTCCGCCACCCCAGTGTCTGGATGCCGTTTCTTAGGAAAACATGCAAAAGCACTGAGTGCACGGAAAGGGACACGCCCACTGCCTGTGGAGGGACACGCCCACTGCCTGTGGAGGGCAGCCTGCAGCCACACTTTTCCTGATCACCCCCTTCACCCACAGCTCATCTAGGCTGCTTCATCCCCAGGCAGGGGACGATGGGGGCCGAGGAACCTGCTCTTCCTAACAGCCCACCTGGCCTGGGAAGTGAGGAGGGGAAGGAAGCCCGAAGCCCGAGGGGCCTCACATGCTGGTCCCACCTCTCCTCGCTCGGCCGCCCTGAGAGCCGCCTTGGGCGCGTGGGTTTCATCCAGTCTCCCGCGTGACGGGGCCGGAGCGCCTACCTAGCACAGGGTGGTGCTGAGCCCAGCCGCACCCCATCGCCCTGATGTGTCACCCCTCCGAGGCAACGCGGTGCCCCAACCCAGACGAAACACTTAAGTCTCGAGTCCCAGGCTGAGCAGAAGGCTGGGGCAGGCAGGTTGGTGAAGCCTTTTATCAAAACCCCTACAAGTGAGTCCTGCAGGCAGTCCCCCCGCTTCCTTCCCCTTCAGAGCCCCCCCCCCAGCTTTGTCCTCACCGCCACTCCAGTGCACATCCTCTCTCCAAATGTAAAGCACTTGAGCGTCCATCACCAGCTGTTTCCAGATCCTCGGGAGCGTTTCATAAACCAGTTCACTCAAATAAGGATCCCATTATACCGTGCTGATTCACTGTGTCTTCCTAATGACCAAAGAGACACGAGGTCGAGATGAAACTTTTCCAGTTCAACATCAATTGGACTTTTCAAACTTCATTTCAAAGTTCTGTTTTGAAGAAGCAGCAAATGTCGCATTAAATCTGCAACATATGTGGATGGTTCAGACGCATCGTCTTCCGAGGCGTCATCTCTCCTGGGTGACCTGAGAGTTGTGGTGGCTTCCCGGTAACAGTAAGTGGCCCTTGTCTTCACAGAGTTGGCCAGCGTGGCGGAACAGAGGAGAGGCTGACCCTCCAGCCCACTTACGTGAGATTTAAGCCCCACTGTCTTGTTCCTCGGGGAATGAAGAGACACTGCCCATGGATCCCATGGACACAGAGTTCAAGGAATTCCATTCCAAGGGACCACAAAATGACAAGCATCCCAGGCCCTTGTGTTTCTGTGGGGAAACAGAGGACAGAGATCTGTGGGGAAGTGGAGATCTGCAGACAGAAGACGCAGGGCTGGAGGCCTCTTGGGAGATCCTCAGGCCTGAGCCAGTTGGGATGAATGGGGTAGGGCTGCCATGTTGGACTTTATGAAGGAGGAATTTGCCCAAGTTCACAAAACCAGAAAATTGCAGAGCTGGACCTGCTCTGACCTGAAGCCGTGACCTTGGGGATTCACCTAGTCAGTTGAATTAGCGGGCAGCTGAAGTGCCTTTTCCTTTCATTTGTTAAAAAAACAAAGGGAAATTGGGACTTCCCTGGTGGTCGCGTGGTAAAGAATCCGCCTTCCAGTGCGGGGAACACGGGTTCAATCCCTGGTCGGGGAACTAAGATCCCACGTGCCGCAGGGCAAGTAAGCCCACACGCCACGACTACTGAGCTTGCGCGCCTCAACGAGAGAGCCCATGTGCCACAACTACAGAGCCCACGCACCCTGGAACCTGCACACCACAACTAGAGAGAGAAAACCTGCTGCCACAACTAGAGAGAAACCCACATGAAACTAAGACCCGACACAGCCAAAAATAAATAAAGAAATAAAATAAATATTTTTTTTTACAAAGGGAAATTAACAAACCGCTATTGTTATAGAAGGCCGACTTGGGCCCTGGAAGTGCAGACCAGGCACAGGCCCTGGAGACCAGCTCAGATGGGCAGGGATTTCTTGATGGAGAAGGTGTGAGGTATGAGGGAGAAAATGCAGGATGGCTCCAAAATGTTTGGTCTGAACAGCGAGAAGCACGCAGTTGCCCTTACATGAGATGGGAGAACACAGAGGACACGGGTTCGAACCCTGGTCCAGGAAGATCCCACATGCCTCGGAGCAACTAAGCCCACGAGCCACAACTACTGAAGCCCGCGAGCCACAACTACTGAGCCTGCGCTCTGGAGCCCTCGAGCCACAACTACTGAGTCTGTGAGCCACAACTACTGAGCCTGCGCTCTAGAGCCCGCGAGTCACAACTACTGAGCCTGCGCTCTAGAGCCCGTGAGCCACAACTACTGAGCCTGCACTCTAGAGCCTGTGCTCCACAATGAAGAGTAGCCCCTGCTCGCCACAACTAGAGAAAGCCCACGCACAGCAACAAGGACCCAATGCAGCCAAAAATTAAAAAAATATTTTTTTAATTAAAAAAAGTTCCTCCCAGAGCTGGAGCTCATGACCACAGAATGGGAGCTGGGTGCCATGGCAGGGCCCTTATGTATTTGAAGATAAGGAAACAGAGACCAAATTGTGGGAGGAACTTACCCACTATCACACAGCCTGTTAGGGATAGACATAAGATTGGATGTAAAGTTTTTGATCTACTCTCTACCACGCAGCTACTTCCAAATGGGGATGAATCATCTTCCATAGGTTGCTGTGTTTCTGGGTGAAATGGGGTTTTTTATTGTTGTTTTAAGGGCATGTTAAGTTCTTTGAGAGCAGGAACTCAGTTCAGGTCAACATCTGTTGACCTTTGATTTTGTGCAAGGTGCTTTGTTGGCCCTGGTGCCTCACAGAAGTATGGACGATGTGGTCTCTGTCCTGAAGGATCCCTGGTGTTTACCTCAATTCCCTGCCCCTACAGATGCTTAGGAAATTTCCAAATAGGAGTGGACCTGGCCATCTGCCTAGATGCCATCCTCCTTGGTTCCTCTGTACTCCCCACACAGAAACGTACACATACCCTAGGTGTTCCTACACCACAGTCTTCTTTACACCACAGTTTTTCTTATACCTTTGGACAAAGGAGGATGTTCACTGTATAAAGATTAGGGGATAAAAAGCATAAAGAGTGTGTTGTGTTCCAGTTCTCGTAATGGTGGAGCACCTTGTATTGAACTAACTCTCTGGAAGAGATCAATGAAAAACTCTTGACAAAATCATTAAAAAAAGAAAACAGCAAGTATTTTTGGAATTTCCTGGAGGTCCAGTGGTTAGGACCCTGTGCTCTCACTGCCGAGGCCCCAGGTTTGATCCCTAGTCAGGGAACTAAGATCCTGCAAGCCACACAGCACAGCAAAAAAAAAAAAAAAAAAAACTCTAATATTTGGAGAGACTAGAGAGTGGCCAAAATCAGGAATAATCTGGAGGTAGTCAACCTCTGAAAGAAGGAAGCAGAACGGGGACCCATAGTCTTGTTGTTTTCCCCCCGAGGGCAACCTCCAGTCTACAGGACCTGGGGAGACAAGAGCTCAAGCAGAAGCCCATACTCTTATTTCTTTGAGGTATCAGAAGACACAAGTGGGGCTGCCAGGGTGGCCAGAAATTGAGGAGAAATCTAGGAAAAGAGGGAGCCACAGATGGGGAACCTCGAAATCTGCAGATGAACTTATCTCCAATTCTTGACAGATCCCTGAACTGTCAATGTGTGGAGAGACCCCAAGGAGCACAGACAGCAACTTCTGGAAAATGCAAGTGTGGAGCAAGTGTCTCAGCACAGCTACCACAGGAGAGATACAGGTTAGGGTGTGAGTCCCATCAAGTCAGCTGCCTGCTTAAAAAAAAAAAGCTGTGATCGTCAAAGGAAGATAAAATCCAAGCTCTATAGTGTTTAAAGCGCAATGTCTAGTATCCAGTTTAAAAATTTCAGGACGTGAAGAGAAACAGAAAATATTATCTTAGTCAAAAGAAAAAACAATCAAAAGCCATTGACCCCAAAATGACTCAGATGTTGGGATTAGTAAACAACGACTTTAACGCAACTTTTATAATCTTGTTCACGGACTTAAAGGAAAAGATAGTCACAATGAATTTAAAAATGGAGAATCTGAGAGGAGAGGTAGAAAAACAATTTTTTAATCAGAAATTCTAGAACTGAAAAGTGTATCTGAAATGAAAATTGTACTAGGTGAGCTTGACGACAGATTTGGAGAGAGTGAAGAAAGGTCAGTAAACTGAAAATTAGATCAACAGCATGTAATTTGAAGAGAACAAAAAGTATATTGCAAAAAACGAGTAAAGCTTCTGTGATTTCTGGAACAATAATGTGGGTTAGAAGATATGTGTAATTAGAAGCACAGGAGAGAGAGAATAAGGAAGAAAAAATATCGAAGAAATAATGGCTGAAAATTTGGTAAATATGGTGAAAACCATTAAGTTACGGATCAAAGAAATTCAGCAAATCCCAAGCAGAATAAACAGTACAAAGAAACCATAGCTAGGTACATAATAGACTATTGAAAACCAGATATAAAGAAAAATTCTTGAAAGCCACTGAAGAAAAAAGACATTATAACCGGGAAATGATGTTATGAATGAAAGCTAGCTTCTCATCAGAAACTCTGGGGACCAGAAGACAAGGGATCATCTCTGAAGTGCTGAAAAGGAAAGATGTGAGCATCCTTTCAGATTGCCCCTCCCTGTCTGCCTGGCCACTTCCACAGCATGGCTTGGGAGCACTGGATGTGTGTGGTTAGTTCTATGCAGTGTTGTCACATCTGTGTCTATTTTGTTTCATTTTGTTGGATTTTTTTTTTCTAACAGATATTTATAGTCTGATTAAGAAGACCAAGGAAACATATAAGAAAAGTTTAGGGAATGTTTTTGGTTGGTTTTATTTAGCTTTTTCTTGTGGTATAATTTGCATACAGTAAAGAACACAAACTTTAATTGTACAGCTAGATTAATTTTTATACATGTAATCATCACCCAGACGAAGACGTAAAACAAATCCATCACCTCGGAAGGTACTCTCATGCCCCTTCCCACTCAGTACCCAGCAGCAGAGGTAATCACTAGTCTGACTTCTATCACCAAAGTTAATTTGCCTGTTTCACACTTCATATAAATGGAATACAGCATGCCCTCTTGTGCCTGGGTTCTGTTACTTAACAAGACCTCTGTGAGTTTTAGCTATGTTACTGTTTGTACTAGTACTCAATTCCTTTTCATTGCTGTGTAGTATTCCGTTGTATAAATACCCCCCAATCTATTTATCCTTTCACCTTCTGATGGATCTTTGGGTTCCAGTCTGGAGCGATTATGAACGTAACTACCATGAACATGATCGTACGTACCTTTTGGTGGACGTGTGCAATCATTTCCCCTAGACGTGTACCAGAAGTCGAATTACTGGGACATAGGACAGACGTAGGCTTAGCTTCGGGAGATATTGCTAAATGATTTTGCAAACTGGTTGAACCAATTTACACTCCTGTCAAAACGTACAGGAGTTCTCAGTGCTTCATGTGCCTGCAAACACACGTATTGTCAGTCTTTGAAATTTAAGCCATTCTGGGGGCCGTGTGGTGTTAACTCTTGTGGGTTTACTGATCATTTGCATTCCACTGGTGATTATGCTGTACCTGTTCGTCACCCCAGCACTCAGCACGGACGGAGGCGCAGAGTAGGTCCTCGTGCTGGCGGGATTGAATTGTGGCCACTCTTCCCCAGCCTCCACCCTGTCTCGGCTTCACAGAGAGACCGTGGAGCAGACTTTTTCAGGAGTCAGAATGGGAAACTGGGGGGAAATAAAAGTACCCCCTGCCTTCAGGCTCTGCCTTTAGAATAGGGACAATGTGTCTGCGTCTTCCTTGCAAGGGACCTAGAATTGGGCGTTGTCCTGTGGTGCTTCACGACTTCCCTGTACAGTGAGATCACACAGGACTCTAGCCCTGTAAGTCAGCCGTGAGAAGGAAAGTGGTGTCCAAGTTCATCGTCTCAAGACAGTAGCACGGCTGAGGTGAGAACTCAGGTCCCCTGGCTGAACCTAAACCCCAAGACAGTAGCACGGCTAAGGTGAGAACTCAGGTCCCCTGGCTCAACCTAAACCCCAGGCTGGTCTCCTGAGACACAGAGCCCAAGGCGAGTTGCACCTGATGCCCCCGAGACACCGCGCACTCGATACTGCTGTGCTGGGGACGGTAGCCCTTTGCCAGGGGGCAGATGCGTGGGGAGCAGCTGCCTTGGCCTCGGCCCTGGATGGGAAAGACTTGCTTCTCATCCCCACCTAGATATTAATCACGCCGCAGACTGCCAGCCTGCTCCCAGCTGCATTCCTTGACGGCGCATGTTTTAATAAGGCCCGAGCACTCCCGGCAGGCTGGAATTCGCTGTGCGGCTCCACCAGGCAGGATTACAGAGGGGCTTTTCTTCGCTGCACCGGGCCTGGGAGCGGGTGTGCATTTCGCCCAGGCACAGCATCTCCAAGGAGGCGTTCACTTTCTAAGAAGGATGCTACCCACTGAGCTATTCAAAGTGGGTAAATGAGAAAATGGGTTAATAAAATACACGCTAGCGAAAAAGAAAATAAGATTAAGGGCTGATGTTTGGGCGGAGAGTGCTTTTCTGGGCTCCAGGAAAAACAGAACAAGATTTTTTTTTTTTCGGCCCAAAGGACGTCATGCCCAGAACACCACCACTAATCCAATTTTCCTGTCCTAACAAGTATTTTATCAACACCCTTTTAAAAGTTCAGTTCTCATACTGACGAGCCACTAGTTCCACTTTGTAGATATATTTTCAATTTCTTTGGCAGAATTGACTATACAATGCTGATTTGCCCTGAGGCAAGGGCAAGGGGGTACATTTGATATCATCTTTCTACACAAGCACAGTTTGAGGGGTTCTCACTTTTAATGGCCCCAAAACCTGTGAGTTACTTACAGTCACTCAGGTAGTGCGGCCACTATTAAGGGAGCAGCCGGCACCGGGTGCCTGGCCCTCCCCAACCTGCTTAGAGTTAACCTTGTTCGGTGACTAGGCAGGGATCTTTTCTCTCCTGAATCAGGAAAGGGGGAAGGGAAGACACAGGGAAGCTAAGAACTGAGGGTTTCATCAGTTAAGACTCTTTCCCAAACTTTCAAGCCGAAAAGGTTTTTGAAGAGTTTCAAGCATGTTTTTGCAAGCCGTGAAAAAAGAAGAAGAAAGGTTAAATCTAAAAATTGCAGTTTGGCAGGCAGTATTCCCTGAACTCAATGCATTGCTTGTGGTATTTTTGAAAAAAGAAAAGAATTTTGCTTTGAAAATGTCATACTCCAAAGAAGTGTTTATAAGTTATTTGTAGGGGAGTTGACTCCGATTTAGTTGAATGGGTGAAGAGTCTGCCTTTAAAGATATTTCAAACTGTTCCAAACAGTCTCTCTCCTGTTTTTTTTTTTAAAAACAACAGAAGACCTACCAGTAAATCAGGGTAGGAGGAAAGACATTTCCATCTCAATGGAGAAATAATAATTACAAAAATGTTAAGACACTAAGGCTCATGCCTGATCATCTTCTCAAAAGATCTGGAAACGGCTGCGGTTCTGCTGGGCCCACAGATCCCCCCAGATGTGAAGCCGGCATTAGGGTGACTTATTGGAACTTCAGGGAGGAGTTGCCACCATGCCGTCCATGAATGTTCTAGAAAAAGCACTCTGCCTCTCTTTATTCTTCCGCCTCAAACAGCCTGCCTTCCTCCTGCCCTTTGGGGGCTACTCAGAGCAGGGAGGAAGTGCTGTCATGTCCCCGACTTGTCTCCTTGGCGTCCGGGACAGGCGTGGCATCCAGGCAGTTCTGACAGGCAGCCTGCCAGAAACGGGCGGCACCAACCCGGCGAAGCTCTCGCAAGCGGGGAGCGGGCTTTTGATAACGGGGCGGGGGAACATCTGTGTGTGAAAGGCAGGTGATGTGGCAGGACATGGTCAGGACAGATGGCGAGGACCCCTGTGCCTGCTCTGAAGCGACACTGTGCTTATCCAGAGCGATGGCGGCTACCTGGTCTTTTCCACATGGAGCGTGGTACTTACGTTTTTGCTGAAAGAGACCTTGGAGAGGATCTAGTCCAACCCCTCACTTTACGGAGGAAGAAACTAAGAATTTCAGTGTCTTGACCAAGGCCACAGGGCTAACCAGTGATGAGTATGACTGAGCTGCTCAGACGGCCCTGACACAAGGTGAGCACTAGAATAGATGCAAGCGCAGGCGGCCTCCGTATTCTCAGGTTCCACATCCTCGGAGTCAACAGACTGAGGCTTCGAACCCGCGAAAATGGAACCCGCGAATACGGAACCCGCGACTACGGAGGCCCGCCTGTACTCTGCCATTAAAAGTGAGGGATTTGAGCGCCCTGGGATGTTGGTGTGCGCACGGGGTCCTGGAACCAATCCCCCACCGGCACTGAAGGACTCTGGTCCTCTCTTCACTCCTCTCCAGTAGGACTTCAGTCTCAGCACAGTGCCCACCACACACGGTAGGTGCTCAGTGAGTGGTCGTAGAAACACGTACGTGCACAGCCTCATTAGGTCACCTGCACACGACTCCTTCCGAGAGCAAAGGTCGAGGCAGGGGCATGAAACAGCGGGTTCTGGCAAAGATCACCGTAAACCGAATCCTGTTTTCCCACTGACTTCTTCTGCTGTCGTCCTGGTGGGGATGGGAACCTCTCTGACTGATCAAACACCAAGGCCGTGGCTTTGATCTCCTCTAGCCCCGTCCTATTTTCCTCGTGCCGGCATTAGCGATCTGGCCCTGGTCAGTCGTACGTTTGTGATGGGCCGCGGAGCCCAGACAAGATAACGAGGGTGGATGGACACAGATTCGTCACAGTGCTGGGCGAGCAGAGCCACTCGTAGGGTCACAGTCCGCTGGGAAGGGGTGCTGTGGCCTGTCGCCAGCAGTTTGAGAACTTGGTAGCATTCGACTCTTTCCAAGTTAAGACTGTCTCCTTCACCTTCATCTCCTCTTCTGTAGCTTCTGGGTCTGGGGTCCCAACCCCCGGGCGGCGGTACCTGTCCGCGGCCTGTTAGGACCCGGGCCGCACAGCAGGAGGTGAGTGGCGGGCGAGTGAGTGAAGCTTTGTCTGTATTTACAGCCGCTCCCCATTGCTCGCATTACCGCCTGAGCTCCACCTCCTGTCTGCGTTATGGCGAGGGGCATAATTATTTCATTATATGTTACAATGTAATAATAATAGAAATAAAGTGCACAGTAAATGCAGCGCGCTCGCATCATCCCGAAACCATCCCCCCGCCCCCGTCCGTGGAAGAACTGTCTTCCACGAAACCGGTCCCTGGTGCCAGAAAGGTTGGGCCCTTCGGCTGATTGCCGACAGTGTCTAATAGAATCGGGTTGCGCTTCCAGGCTTGACCAGTAGGTGTCCCTGTTTAACACGTGATGGGCTTCACCCTGGGCCTGAAAGTTTGCCCCGTGCTTGAGCAAACCCAGCGCGCCTCCGGTCTGGGCAGCCCTGCAAGATGGCGCTTGTGTGAAGCAAGGGCCACAGTGGCTCTCCTCGTCCTGCCGCCCCTCCCGACCGAGCAAGTCTGCGGTGGTCCGAGTGGCAGCCACGACCCCTCGGCGCTGCCCGTCTGTTCCAGGCAGCGTGCCAGGACCTGGGGGTGCAGAGGGAGACGCAGTCCCCATTCTCAAGAAGCTCCACGAAATGCACCATCTTTCCTGGGTCTGTGCACACAGAACGACAACGCCCGGAGGAATTCTGATTGCCGAGTGCCTGCGACAGGGAGCCAGAGACACCGCCCTGCCTCTGACGATCACGGTGGTCCTGAGACAGGGTCCCGCCCCGCCCCGCCCCGCCCACCTTGCAGACGAGGAAGTCGAGGCACAGAGCGGTTGGGAAATTTGTCCTCCGCCGGTACGAGGCAGCGCGCGCTGTAGACTCAGGCTAAATGGTGGATAACACGGGGCAGTGGGTGTGACTTCCAGTGAGGCCTGCGGATGTCAAGGGCATTCCTTACTTCCCCCAAAGTGAAAGGCATCCCGGAGCGGGCCCTCTGCACACACACGCCGCCCCCTCCAGCGGGCAACTGGGCCGGGGAAGGGAGGCTGTGCCTCCTCTGAGCGCTGACCTGAGGCCCGTTCCCGCTTTCAGGCCAGAGCCGGGTGGAAGCTTATTAAAAAGAATGTCCCTGGCTCTGGGCCCGCTCATGCCTCCAGCAAAGCCACCTTTAATAGGGCCTGTTCCTGACATGTCCTCTCGCCACTCGCTCAGCCACCCTCTCTGAAAGCCACTTGAAAGGAAGGCCTTTTGCTCGGTTCCTAAAGGAACACCGTCTCTGTGGCCTGCAGCACCTCTTGGAGAACCCTCTGGGTGAATTCAGGGTTAGCTTCACTTGGTAATGAACATCCGTTCTTCTCCGGCTGCAGAAATGTTTGTCACATTAAAAAAAAAAAAAAAATAGCAAGGTACAAAGGGGGAATATTGGCATACCCCAAAGGGAAAGATGGATGAAGGACCGAGCCCCGACCCCAGCTCCCCTGGAGCGTCCCGCTCACCACGCTGGACTCCTAGGACCTCTGTGCCCACCCACGGCCCCCCCCAGACCCCTTCCTGCCCAGCCCCGCCCCACAGATTTACATATCAGAAGCCAGGATTAGGCTTTCTCAAAACCAATCATTAAAAATAAACTTCCTATCAAATCTTCCTTTTGTGAGGAGAGAACACTGAAAGAAATGTTTTCAAAAGTATTTTAGAACAACCCAGGGCATTTAAAAGCTTAAAAAAAAATCCATGCCTGCCGTAATTTTTTTTTCCCCTCTTATTATAAACAACCCCAAGCATCTTTACTTTCCAATGTGCAAAGATTAGAAAACCACTAGGAAATGGAAAATCCTGCCGTGAGGAGGGACG